>NC_090444.1:304578102-304780489 GCF_031143425.1 Pleurodeles waltl
GCTTTCTGTGAAGGACTGCTGCCTTGCTGCTGTCCTGCTGCCTTGCTGCTCTCTGGCTGTGGTGAAGAATTGCTCTCCAAGGGCTTGGATAGAGCTTGCCTCCTGTTCCCTGACGTCTCAGGACCAAAAAGACTTAATCTCTACAAGAAGTATGCAAAGAAGGTGAAGTCCCACTTGGAAAATTATTGTTTTTATTGTTATGCCGACAATGCAGGCCCAGTTATACAATCAGTCACTGGTTAACAAAACACGAAGTGCGGTCCAAGGTCCAAACATTATATAGTAACCAAGGAAAAGGGAGAATCAGCCAACACGTGTTTCGCCCCCTCTGGCTATGTATTTGCCGGGGCTTTCTCAAGGCTGAAAATAAACAGAAATAACAGATTGTAGTTCAAGGTTATTAATTTTGAAAGGGTGAGATGTCATTAAGACATCATCAAGAAGGTGAGCTAATAAAAGGAAGTCCCATGCATAAGTCATAAAGAGTGTGCTCAGTCCAAATATAGAATAGTTAGAGCCAAGTATTAAATAAAAGGAAGTAATACTTAGGTGCTGAATGGTGACTGTGGTCAGACCCTGATATATTGAGGGTCCAAAGGAGTAAGAAAGCAATCGGTGACATTACATGAAATTATGGTGAAAAAGAGAAAGCGGTGGGAAGTGGAACAAAAAGTCCGTAATTATCTTCTAAGATCCCAAAAAAGAGTATAGGTTATCAAATTAAAAATATAGGTGCTCGGGTGCAAATAGAGTTAGATTAACATACCACACGCGAAAGAGCAGACATGTATGGATTATAGACTAAAATAGTCCTTTTCTGTAAGGCAACAAATAATCTATCTGTTGGAACATTCATGGTTTGACAAAAGTGTGCTGTACAATTTATATTCAATTAATAGATCAACCTAGTTAGTTCAGGAATAAGAAGAACACATCACAGTATTAACAACCAGTTACATAAGTTGAATTGCACATTATTTTGTACAGTATAAAATAAAAACACCATATGGTTTAGAATACAGAAAAAACATTAACACTATTCGAGATGAGAGGTTTGTCTGTGGAATTTAAACAGAGGTGAAAAGAGAAGAGAAAAGAAAAGTGCTTCATATTGGTTCATTGAATGTAGCATGTTAGCCAAAAACAATAGTATTAGGTGGTTACTGTCAGTCAGTAAACCCTTTAAAATTTTCATGGCACGCTTTCTCCCACGTAACAGGCGGGGACTCATTCTATGTATATCGTAGTTCAGATGCGGCAATAGGGTGGTCTCAATATTCAGAAATTAGGTAACGGAGTTACGATTATCAAAAGGGAACAGCGTTCGCTTAGATAGGCTATTAAATCTGAGACCCTTACCTCAAAGCTGCAAAATTAGGGTGCCGTGCAAATACGGCCGAAAATCAGAGTGAAGCACGGGGAACAGAACGGGCGCATCCGCGTCTAGAGTCGCGTTTTAAAAACGCGTATCAAATGAAGTAAAGTAAACAGAAAAGAAGGACTCCCATGTTACGCGCTGGGTAGCGCCATTTTGGTAGAGAAAAGACATAAAAGGTTATCATTTCAGTAAGTCAGGAGGATACATAAATACATAAATATAAAGAGTTCCGTCTAGTCAAAAACTGATTTAACAAGATCTAGTGTGTGAGCATTCAGAAGGTTTCACAATAGTCCATAGAAGATAAGTGATTACATTTTCGTTACAAACTGGAAAGAACATAGTAGTAATTCAAGAAATTATATTTACATAAAACATACTAGACTCCACTTTTTGCAAAAGGTCAAAAAATTAGATTTTGCTATAAGGCTTAGAGGACAGTATAATTGCAGGTACTTAAGAAGCGGAAAGGACACAGGATTCCAGATACTTTACGTTAACCAAAAATGCCATTCATAGTCTTTATTGAGCCCATTATTAACAGTATCATGTTTAATAATTAGGCGGCTCTCTTCTTGGCGTAGTCGCAATGGTGTGTTGCCACCTCTGGGGGAAGGGATAATATGTCTTAACCCACAGAAGGTAAAAGTACATTGGTGTTGGTGACACTTGTTAAAATGTTCTACCATGGGTATCAGATTTGTGTATATTCCGAAAATGTTCCTGTATTTGAATTTTTAAGGGCCGTGTCGTACTGCCTATGTAAGTCAAATTACAAGGGCACCAAATGGCATATATGACAAAGGTGCTGGAACAGTTAATGAAATCGGTGATCTGATGGGTACAATTGTTGATGTTTACTGTCTTAGATTTGGATAAGCCTAATTTGCAAATGGAGCATTTACTGCAGGTATAAAAACCTGCAGGTTTGGGTGGAAGAAAAGTAGTAGAAACTTTGCGTTGAAAAAATGAAGGACACAGTTTGTTACGTAGATTCGGTGCCCTCCTGAACCCTATTTGTGGATAGCTAGAGATATATTGGTTGATCAAGGAATTATTCACCAGAAGAAACCAATTTTTTTTAAGTGATTTGCGAATGTGCTTGTGCCCATTGTGGAAGGCCGTAATGAATCGAATGGTCGTGTTCTTGTTGTTTTTCTTGGGTGTATTCAGCAGAGAATTTCGATCCATATTCCTCACTTCCTTCCGGATGGTCTTAAGTGAAGCCTGATTGTATCCCCTAGACACTAATCTCATAGTCATTTCTGAAGATGCTCTGTCATAATCATTTAAATTGGAACAGTTTAGTCTAGCACGTCGGAATTCTCCTTTGGGTATATTTCGGATGGTGCTAGCCGAATGACAGCTAGTAGCATGAAGGATCGAATTGGCAGATGTCATTTTGCGAAAGAACTTTGTCATAAGTTTGTTATCCTCAACATAAATCAAAAGATCTAAGTATTCAATGGAAGAATTGGAAATTTGATATGTTATTTCAATCTCCCAGGGATTAGGTGTTAAGGACTGAATAAATTTTTGGAGATGAGTCTCTGAGCCTTGCCAAATAAGCAAAATATTGTCTATGTATCGTCCCCAAAAGATAATATGTTTGATGAATTGATCGGAACGGTCTGACCAGAGGCAATGGTTTTCAACAGCTCCCATCAGGATGCAAGCATAGGGTGGAGCAAATTTTGCTCCCATCGCAGTTCCTTGGAGCTGTAGATAATAGTTGCTGTCAAAAAGAAAATAGTTGTTTTGCAAACTAAATTTAAGAAAATCCAAGATCATTGCATTACGTGTCAGATATTGAACTGATCTGGTAGACAAGGCTTTACTTACTGCTGTTAGCCCATCAGTGTGTTTAATAGAAGTGTAAAGATTGACAATATCAATAGTTGCAAGAAAAAAATCTGATTGCCACTCAATATTTTGTAGCTTTTGTAGGATGTCTTTGGTATCTCGCACATATGATGACAGATTCGTCATGAAGGGTTGGAGCTCTTGATCAATGAGGGATCCCAGTCTGGAACATATGGAGTTAACTCCAGAAATGATAGGTCTGCCCTTCGGAGGATGGCCTGCTTCATGAATTTTAGGTAGAAGATACAGGGTCGGAACAGTGGGGTATTGAAGAAAAAGGGCAGTCTTTTCGAAACCGGAGAGAGTTTGGCAAGAGTGCCAATATTCCAATCGTTCAGACAGTTTCTGTTGTATTTCTGATGTCGGGTTATAAGAGAGTTTCCTGTAGCATGTCTTGTCTTGGAGCTGACGATAGGCTTCAGTAAGATAATCATCAGTGTTTAGAATAACAATATTGCCTCCTTTGTCTGCCTCCTTGATAATTATATTGTTGCTAGACCTCAACTGTTTTAATGCCTTGGTGTGATCACCATGAGTGTTAGTAGGTAAGTATTTTCGTTGATCACAGTAGCGTTTGAATTCCTGATCAAGATCATGAAGAACTGCCATAGAAAATAAATCAATAGAATTTCCCGCTGGAAGCATGGGAGTAAATGTAGATTGTGGACGGAGATCCGAAGGGAAGTGTTGGTTAGTATTAAGATTAAGTTCTTGAGCTAGGGAGTGTAGAGTGGATTCTGGTTCAGTGGTATTAGAGAGGTTACACAGAACAGAAATATCAGACAGATCTTGAATTGTAATGTCCTGTGAGTGCCCTGTGGGAAGAGATGAGGTAAGGGGTGTAGGTGAAGAAGCAAAAAAAGACTTGAGTTTCAAGTGTCGAGTAAACTTAAAGAGGTCAATTTTAGTTTGAGTAATATCCCAGGTATTAGTAGGACAAAAGGACAGACCGTGGCTAAGGATAGATTGATCTGTGGAGGATAGTTCGTGATTGGAAAGATTCACAATTAGGTTGTCTGAGTTTAAGGTTGAACCGTTTTGCTTCGAGCTCTGGTTTGTATGCCTGAGGTATTTGGAGTAGCTGGAGTAATATCAGGTGGTTCGGCTCTTGTGTCTTTTAGAGTTCCCAGGCGATGGCGTCTTGCCTCTTCTAAAAAATTAACTTGTGGTCTAGTCAGGGTACAGGTTGCAGAATCGTCTATTGATTCAACCTCAGATGAGGGAGGAGTTTCATGATTGGTTGGTGTGTCTAGAGAAAGATTTGAATCCTTAATATTGTCGTATTTTCTGCTAAAGGTGTATACTCTCCCATGTTGGTAATCAAAAAGGTCTCTTCTGAATTTGCGATTTTTTCGTTGTATTATATCTTCCTCATATCGGTCTATAACACTGTTAAGAATAGCATAATTTTTAGTGGTAATTTCTCCCCAATTGGCTTCTTCGATGCGTTGGGTTAGATTATCAACTTCCTTGCGATGTTTGTCATATTCTTCCTCGGAGATTTCAATTAATTGGTTAATCATGTTAATTGATGCCATTTTCAGATTGGTATCCCATTTCTGTAGGTGTTCCTGAGATGTGGTGTCCATGGGTGGAAAGATCAGGATACGAAGGCCTCGTGGTATGCGATCATTTTCTAGGTATTTTTTCAGTGAAGCTATTTCCCACCACTTAGATGTTTCCTTCTTCAATGATTTTTCCAAAGCCAGAAATGTGCTTCTGGCCGACAGTAAATTGGGAGAGGAGAGGTGGGAGGTGCCCACCCCTGTAGTATTGAAGACTTGTTGTAACTTGTGATCACGTTGTTCGCGTCTATTGGTATGAAAGGACATCTTTTTTCAGAGATTTAGGGCTTATTACAGGATATAGTAGTGGAACATGACGTTGAAAACAGCAGCTCCAAAAATGGAGGGGCCCTAGAACCACTAGTATCCTGTATAGATGCCTGTTTTGTGGAGTAGGGGACTTAACCAGAGGACAGGGACCCACGTCCTCTAAGTCAAAACAGTATGCAAAGAAGGTGAAGTCCCACTTGGAAAATTATTGTTTTTATTGTTATGCCGACAATGCAGGCCCAGTTATACAATCAGTCACTGGTTAACAAAACACGAAGTGCGGTCCAAGGTCCAAACATTATATAGTAACCAAGGAAAAAGGAGAATCAGCCAACACGTGTTTCGCCCCCTCTGGCTATGTATTTGCCGGGGCTTTCTCAGCCTTAAACAAAACAATAATTTTCCAAGTGGGACTTCACCTTCTTTACATACTGTTTTGACTTAGAGGACGTGGGTCCCTGTCCTCTGGTTAAGTCCCCTACTCCACAAAACAGGCATCTATACAGGATACTAGTGGTTCTAGGGCCCTTCCATTTTTGGAGCTTCTGTTTTCAACGTCATGTTCCACTACTATATCCTGTAATAAGCCCTAAATCTCTGAAAAAAGATGTCCTTTCATACCAATAGACGCGAACAACGTGATCACAAGTTACAACAAGTCTTCAATACTACAGGGGTGGGCACCTCCCACCTCTCCTCTCCCAATTTACTGTCGGCCAGAAGCACATTTCTGGCTTTGGAAAAATCATTGAAGAAGGAAACATCTAAGTGGTGGGAAATAGCTTCACTGAAAAAATACCTAGAAAATGATCGCATACCACGAGGCCTTCGTATCCTGATCTTTCCACCCATGGACACCACATCTCAGGAACACCTACAGAAATGGGAAACCAATCTGAAAATGGCATCAATTAACATGATTAACCAATTAATTGAAATCTCCGAGGAAGAATATGACAAACATCGCAAGGAAGTTGATAATCTAACCCAACGCATCGAAGAAGCCAATTGGGGAGAAATTACCACTAAAAATTATGCTATTCTTAACAGTGTTATAGACCGATATGAGGAAGATATAATACAACGAAAAAATCGCAAATTCAGAAGAGACCTTTTTGATTACCAACATGGGAGAGTATACACCTTTAGCAGAAAATACGACAATATTAAGGATTCAAATCTTTCTCTAGACACACCAACCAATCATGAAATTCCTCCCTCATCTGAGGTTGAATCAATAGACGATTCTGCAACCTGTACCCTGACTAGACCACAAGTTAATTTTTTAGAAGAGGCAAGACGCCATCGCCTGGGAACTCTAAAAGACACAAGAGCCAAACCACCCGATATTACTCCAGCTACTCCAAATACCTCGGGCATACAAACCAGAGTTCGAAGCAAAACGGTTCAACCTTAAACTCAGACAACCTAATTGTGAATCTTTCCAATCACGAACTATCCTCCACAGATCAATCTATCCTTAACCACGGTCTGTCCTTTTGTCCTACTAATACCTGGGATATTACTCAAACTAAAATTGACCTCTTTAAGTTTACTCGACACTTGAAACTCAAGTCTTTTTTTGCTTCTTCACCTACACCCCTTACCTCATCTCTTCCCACAGGGCACTCACAGGACATTACAATTCAAGATCTGTCTGATATTTCTGTTCTGTGTAACCTCTCTAATACCACTGAACCAGAATCCACTCTACACTCCCTAGCTCAAGAACTTAATCTTAATACTAACCAACACTTCCCTTCGGATCTCCGTCCACAATCTACATTTACTCCCATGCTTCCAGCGGGAAATTCTATTGATGTATTTTCTATGGCAGTTCTTCATGATCTTGATCAGGAATTCAAACGCTACTGTGATCAACGAAAATACTTACCTACTAACACTCATGGTGATCACACCAAGGCATTAAAACAGTTGAGGTCTAACAACAATATAATTATCAAGGAGGCAGACAAAGGAGGCAATATTGTTATTCTAAACACTGATGATTATCTTACTGAAGCCTATCGTCAGCTCCAAGACAAGACATGCTACAGGAAACTCTCTTATAACCCGACATCAGAAATACAACAGAAACTGTCTGAACGATTGGAATATTGGCACTCTTGCCAAACTCTCTCCGGTTTCGAAAAGACTGCCCTTTTTCTTCAATACCCCACTGTTCCGACCCTGTATCTTCTACCTAAAATTCATAAAGCAGGCCATCCTCCGAAGGGCAGACCTATCATTTCTGGAGTTAACTCCATATATTCCAGACTGGGATCCCTCATTGATCAAGAGCTCCAACCCTTCATGACGAATCTGTCATCATATGTGCGAGATACCAAAGACATCCTACAAAAGCTACAAAATATTGAGTGGCAATCAGATTTTTTTCTTGCAACTATTGATATTGTCAGTCTTTACACTTCTATTAAACACACTGATGGGCTAACAGCAGTAAGTAAAGCCTTGTCTACCAGATCAGTTCAATATCTGACACGTAATGCAATGATCTTGGATTTTCTTAAATTTAGTTTGCAAAACAACTATTTTCTTTTTGACGGCAACTATTATCTACAGCTCCAAGGAACTGCGATGGGAGCAAAATTTGCTCCACCCTATGCTTGCATCCTGATGGGAGCTGTTGAAAACCATTGGCTCTGGTCAGACCGTTCCGATCAATTCATCAAACATATTATCTTTTGTGGATGATACATAGACGATATTTTGCTTATTTGGCAAGGCTCAGAGACTCATCTCCAAAAATGTATTCAGCCCTTAACACCTAATCCCTGGGAGATTGAAATAACATATCAAATTTCCAATTCTTCCATTGAATACTTAGATCTTTTGATTTATGTTGAGGATAACAAACTTATGACAAAGTTCTTTCGCAAAATGACATCTGCCAATTCGATCCTTCATGCTACTAGCTGTCATTCGGCTAGCACCATCCGAAATATACCCATAGGAGAATTCCGACGTGCTAGACTAAACTGTTCCAATTTAAATGATTATGACAGAGCATCTTCAGAAATGACTATGAGATTAGTGTCTAGGGGATACAATCAGGCTTCACTTAAGACCATCCGGAAGGAAGTGAGGAATATAGATCGAAATTCTCTGCTGAATACACCCAAGAAAAACAACAAGAACACGACCATTCGATTCATTACGGCCTTCCACAATGGGCACAAGCACATTCGCAAATCACTTTAAAAAAATTGGTTTCTTCTGGTGAATAATTCCTCGATCAACCAATATATCTCTAGCTATCCACAAATAGGGTTCAGGAGGGCATCGAATCTACGTAACAAACTGTGTCCTTCATTTTTTCAACGCAAAGTTTCTACTACTTTTCTTCCACCCAAACCTTCAGGTTTTTATACCTGCAGTAAATGCTCCATTTGCAAATTAGGCTTATCCAAATCTAAGACAGTAAACATCAACAATTGTACCCATCAGATCACCGATTTCATTAACTGTTCCAGCACCTTTGTCATATATGCCATTTGGTGCCATTGTTATTTGACTTACATAGGCAGTACGACACGGCCCTTAAAAATTTGAATACAGGAACATTTTCGGAATATACACAAATCTGATACCCAGGCGCCGATGGTAGAACATTTTAACAAGTGTCACCAACACCAATGTACTTTTACCTTCTGTGGGTTAAGACGTATTATCCCTTCCCCCAGAGGTGGCAACACACCATTGCGACTACGCCAAGAAGAGAGCCGCCTAATTATTAAACATGATACTGTTAATAATGGGCTTAATAAAGACTATGAATGGCATTTTTGGTTAACGTAAAGTATCTGGAATCCTGTGTCCTTTCCGCTTCTTAAGTACCTGCAATTATACTGTCCTCTAAGCCTTATAGCAAAATCTAATTTTTTGACCTTTTGCAAAAAGTGGAGTCTAGTTTGTTTTATGTAAATATAATTTCTTGAATTACTACTATGTTCTTTCCAGTTTGTAACGAAAATGTAATCACTTATCTTCTATGGACTATTGTGAAACCTTCTGAATGCTCACACACTAGATCTTGTTAAATCAGTTTTTGACTAGACGGAACTCTTTATATTTATGTATTTATGTATCCTCCTGACTTACTGAAATGATAACCTTTTGTGTCTTTTCTCTACCAAAATGGCGCTACCCAGCGCGTAACATGGGAGTCCTTCTTTTCTGTTTACTTTACTTCATTTGATACGCGTTTTTAAAACTCGACTCTAGACGCGGACGCGCCCGTTCTGTTCCCCGTGCTTCACTCTGATTTTCGGCCATATTTGCACGGCACCCTAATTTTGCAGCTTTGAGGTAAGGGTCTCAGATTTAATAGCCTATCTAAGCGAACGCTGTTCCCTTTTGATAATCGTAACTCCGTTACCTAATTTCTGAATATTGAGAACACCCTATTGCCGCATCTGAACTACGATATACATAGAATGAGTCCCCGCCTGTTACGCGGGAGAAAGCGTGCCATGAAAATTTTAAAGGGTTTACTGACTGACAGTAACCACCTAATACTATTGTTTTTGGCTAACATGCTACATTCAATGAACCAATATGAAGCACTTTTCTTTTCTCTTCTCTTTTCACCTCTGTTTAAATTCCACAGACGAACCTCTCATCTCGAATAGTGTTAATGTTTTTTCTGTATTCTAAACCATATGGTGTTTTTATTTTATACTGTACAAAATAATGTGCAATTCAACTTATGTAACTGGTTGTTAATACTGTGATGTGTTCTTCTTATTCCTGAACTAACTAGGTTGATCTATTAATTGAATATAAATTGTACAGCACACTTTTGTCAAACCATGAATGTTCCAACAGATAGATTATTTGTTGCCTTACAGAAAAGGACTATTTTAGTCTATAATCCATACATGTCTGCTCTTTCGCGTGTGGTATGTTAATCTAACTCTATTTGCACCCGAGCACCTATATTTTTAATTTGATAACCTATACTCTTTTTTGTGATCTTAGAAGATAATTACGGACTTTTTGTTCCACTTCCCACCGCTTTCTCTTTTTCACCATAATTTCATGTAATGTCACCGATTGCTTTCTTACTCCTTTGGACCCTCAATATATCAGGGTCTGACCACAGTCACCATTCAGCACCTACGTATTACTTCCTTTTATTTAATACTTGGCTCTAACTATTCTATATTTGGACTGAGCACACTCTTTATGACTTATGCATGGGACTTCCTTTTATTAGCTCACCTTCTTGATGATGTCTTAATGACATCTCACCCTTTCAAAATGAATAACCTTGAACTACAATCTGTTATTTCTGTTTATTTTCAGCCTTGAGAAAGCCCCGGCAAATACATAGCCAGAGGGGGCGAAACACGTGTTGGCTGATTCTCCCTTTTCCTTGGTTACTATATAATGTTTGGACCTTGGACCGCACTTCGTGTTTTGTTAACCAGTGACTGATTGTATAACTGGGCCTGCATTGTCGGCATAACAATAAAAACAATAATTTTCCAAGTGGGACTTCACCTTCTTTGCATACTGTTTTGACTTAGAGGACGTGGGTCCCTGTCCTCTGGTTAAGTCCCCTACTCCACAAAACAGGCATCTATACAGGATACTAGTGGTTCTAGGGCCCTTCCATTTTTGGAGCTGCTGATCTCTACAAGAAGGACTCCTTGTGGGGCGAAATTCGCTGCACAGCCTGCCAGAAACGATGCACAGCCTGCACCGTGGTGAAAATTTCACTGCATGCTGAAGCAGAACTACTCAGCCCAACTTCGCAACAAGAAGATCGACGCAGCGCCAGCGTAGCAACCGGAAATTCGACGCATGGCCCACCGGAATGACGCACAGCTGATCCGGAACGACGCAGCTTGACTTCCAGCGAGGAATCAACGCAGTGCCTGCCGTGTGGTAGAAAATCAGACACAACGCCCAACGAATCGACGCAGCTCCTGTGACTTCATCCTGCCAGCACAGGAAATCCACGCATCGTCCCCTGGACATCCGAAAACCCCGCAACCCGAAGAGGATCGTTGACCGAGCGCGGGAAATTGACGCACAGCCATCCCTGCATGAAAACTAAATGACGCATCGTCATCTGCGGCCTGAGAAATCGACGCACACCCCTTTGTTTCCACGCATCTCTGCCTCTGCGGTTCTTTTGACGAGATTTTGCATGCGAACCAGGCACTTTGTGCTTGGAAGAGACTTTATTTGCTTTATATCACTTTTACAGTGATATCTCAACATATTCTTATTGCATTTTAATCGTTTTGACTTTCATCTTCCCAGATAAATATTATATATTTTTCTAAACACTGTGTGGTGTATTTTTGTGGTGCTATATGGTGTTATTGTATGATTTATTGCACAAATTGCCTTCTAAGTTAAGCTTGACTGCTCAGTGCCAAGCTACCAGAGGGTGGGCACAGGATGATTTGGATTGTGTGTGACTTAGCCTGACTACTTACCCTGACTAGAGTGAGGGTCCTTGCTTGGACGGAGGGTAACCTGACTGCCAACCAAAGACCCCATTTCTAACATTGGAGGCAGCTGTGGGATAGGACTTGTATTTGTGCAGTGACATACAGTAGCTAAGTATTCACTACCTACCCACAGTTGAAGGTCAACTTGATTTTTTATCTTTTGTTCTGCAATTTCATTTTTCCTGACAATTTTCTAACTTTAGCTTGTGCAAAATATAAACAAACTATATCTTTTTCAAAACACAGCTGGATTGTTCAAAATTGGCTTGCTATGGGGGGGCGAGGCTAACCGTCATGGAAGATGGCGCATCTTTAAGCGGCTCCCATCACCCGACGCATAAATCCCCTTACATCCGAACAACTATATCTTTGCCACCACTCTGAAACCATTGCGGCGGCGGACATTGCTGCCGCCGGGACCCAGAACTCCCTCCGGGCAAGAGAAACAGAGTGACCTGTGCAGCAAGACTAATCCAAGGCCTTGCGTTCATCAATGTTGTGGCGGCCTGGAGTGTTGGTGGTGAGAAAAATGATCAAAGGGGCTAGATTGCCCCAACTAGAAAAAGACCCTGGGGCCCATCACTTGACCATGGCTCAACCGTGAAGCTGCCACTGAGAGCAGCGTAGCCATCAGCCTGAGAAAAGCCCTGTAGGGCCTGGGACCTTCACAGTGGGACGAGTCACTGAAGAGTGGCGCATCAGAGGTGAAAGTGCCAAGTCAGCCCCCACCTGCAACATCCTTACCAGCACTACGCCTTGTGGTCCTTGACTGAGCAGGGGGAGGGGTGTAAAGCTAGCCTTTGTCTGGATGCTGGTGGTAGCCCGTTGCAGCTGCCTTACTCCCCCAGTTTCGGCCCTCAAATAGAGCACCCGCAGCTGTAGTGCCATGGATGATCAACACTTTCGGACATTTCCAAGCAAGGAGGCAGACAACTGGCTCAAAAGCAGTGACGTGAGGCGGAGGGGCAGGGGCAAACCCCACAGAGCAGTGAATCTCTTGTGAAGGTATGGTCAGAAGTAGGTTGTGATTACCTACCATTGATCCCCTGTCTCCATGCTACAACCACATACCACTGGGTAGGGCATGCAATGCACCTCTGTGGGTGGCTCGCAGGAGTCACGCCCCACTTGGCTGCAGCAAGATGACGCAGTAAGCAGTACAAACTACGGAAAGTGACTACTGTGCCCAACAGTTACTGCTTTGGTGCTTTTGTGATGCCCTTGATGCATGTACTTTGCTGCAAAAGACTGTTTGCCTCCTAACCAGGGATCATTGGTGGGGGCACACGCTCACGTTCCCCTCTGCTAATGTGAAGAACCTGTTTGTCACTGCACAGTCCTAAGGGCACTAGAGACTTGCAGTCTGCCCCACTGCAGGGGGAGAGGCGAATACCACTAGTCAAACCCATCATATACAGGGGGCCCTCTGGAAGGTTGGAGTGAGGAAAAGGGAAAACTGAAAGATCGCAGTTGGGATTGTTTTCCACCCCCTAGCAGGGGACAGCGAGTACTGCAATGTCCCCTCCCATACCTCTCATTGAGGACAGAGGTGACTTGGAGGTGTGTGGGGCAATCCAGGGGTGATGACGGGCAGCAGGGTCAACTGCTCTGTCCACCACCCTAAACTGGACAAATATACCAAGCTGAGAGAGCCTGTGGGGGCCACAATGGTGGAGGAATAGTGACCTCTCATTGCCCAGGCCCCCCAGACTGCGGAACATTCCACCCTCGCTGATATTATGGGGCAAAACAAGAACTCCGTACTGCCTTCAAAGGAAAAATCAACATAGTCTTCACTCAAGTTTACCATAAAGCATGTAGATATTTGTGATATGGGCGCTTGCATCAAAGAAGTGGAGGAATCGATCACTGCCCTACAGACGGACTCCAAAGTACTGAAGACCCAAGTCAAGGAATTGCGTGCTACAGCCACTGCTCTGGAAGCAAAACTGGAGGATTTTGAGAGCCGATAAAGGAGAAACAAATGTCCGCATAATTGGAGTCCCATTGCGCTCAGAGGGGAAGGCGGTTGATTTATTTGTGGAAGAACTCACACTTAAACAACTGCAGCCCAGCAGCCTCTCAAAATACTTCTCTGTAGAGCGGGCCCACAGGATTCTGGGGGCTCCACCAAAGCCAGGGGCGCCACCATGCTCTATAGTAGCATGCATCTTCAATTATCGTGATCGAGATGTAATACTGCAGGCCGCTCACAGTGCCCTGCCGATCACATGTGATAATGCAACATTCACCTTCATCCTATACTTCACACTGTGCGTGCAAAAACGTCAGTCCTTTCTTGAAGCCAAAAAAGCGTTGAGAGAATGTGGAATTAAGTACTCCATGATATTTCCAACAAAGCTGTGAGCTGTTGCTGATGGCAAGACCTGGTGCTTCACTGCTCCAGAAGACGGCTGGGACTGGCTTGTGAGTTGGAGAGTAGTGAGAGGTACAGGAGCCCGCTCCAGACCAGACAGACGACAGGCTGGCACTGACACCATGGAAGGGACATGGGAAGCAACTGGCTAGAGATGACAGCAAGTCTGGTTCGACAGCAAGATTTTAACCTAGACCTACCCAAAAGACAAATTTCGGCATTGAACAGCTGTAACTGCTCGAGGGGTAGTCCAGGTGCCTCCAAAATGACAGAAGTACTCTCTGAGACAGTAGAGGTGCTAACCCCCTGAATGAATAGACACTGTTCTTCATACCTTGGGACTAAAACTCTTCAAAAGATGACATCATAAGTGATAATATCATGTCTTCCTGTATGTAGGGAGGGCAGCTGGGTGACATTTTGATGGGCTCCACAGCCTTCTCAAATTTGTATTATGTTTTGGGGCAAGAGGCACTCTGCAACACTGGGGAATGGGCAGTCTTAGGCCCATCATGCAGAGAGGCAGAGTAGAGGTATGTTATTGGGTTGAACAGTTCATTTATTGTTTGTTAATTTACTGTCACTGTGATGCTCTTATGTCCACAACACAGCAGCTCAGAACGACCACACCTTCATTCCATCTTTAGATTGCCCCCAGCCCTAGGGAAGTCCAGCTCCATCCCACAAAAAAACATCTCCATGGCCTCTAAAATGGCATCACTGTTCCCCCTGTTGCTTTTTTTGGCGGCCTCAGAACAAGGTGAGGACATGCACCCATAGGTTGCTTACTTATTCTCTTTCCATCAATTATTCATGGCTAACACCCTTAAGGCTCCTAGTTTCAAGATCTTCTCCTGGAGCATTAGTGGGCTGGGAAATAGAATCAAAAGGGGGGTGGGGATACAATACCATAAGAGACACTCACCTGACATAGTTCTGTTACAGGAGACACATCTGCAGGGGACAACTTGTTGTAGATAGATGGGGTTTTAAAATGGTAGCCCATGCCAGATACACGACGGGATCAAGGGGGTGAACATCCTTATACATAGATCTCTCCCATTCACTGTCAATAAGACCTGGTCAGAATCATATGGAAGATATGTGGTAATTAAGGAAATATGGGAGGGCACAACCATCAATATAATTTCGCTTTATATACCTCCAAAACTACACAATGCAGCTTTCTCAGAACTCAGTGCGCTCTTCCTCCAGCTACCTGAGGGGAGACTTTAATGCAGCGCTATGTGAAGCCAATGACTGCTGGACTTCTTGCCAGATGTCGTTGGTCTGCCATTCACTGGCCAACATTTTGTCGGCGATTGGTCTCATGGATATATGGCGCGCCTTTAAATCCAGAGCACAATAGTATCCATGTCATAAAGGAGAGCATAGGAGCCTTTCGCGCATAGACTATATACTTGCCCTGATTAAGCAACTTCCCCACATGGGTGAGTTTTATCCTCTGGCCAGAGGTATCTCTGATCATTTCCCAGTTTGCGCATCCTATGGACTGATGGACTGTGGGAGCCGACTGAGATCGGTTCTCAATCCCTGGTATCTCAAGATACCTTGCATACGGATGAACCTTTACGAAACCACAGAACAATACTTCAGTGAAAATAAGGGTTTGGTTGACTCTGTATAAACATTGTGGGAAGCATGTAAAACTGTCATAAGAGCTCAGGGCATAGCCTTGATAGCAGGACACAAAAAAGGAAAGTGAGCCCGATTGGAAACACTCAAAGGTGAGATCCTGGAGTTAGAATCCCAACTAGTTGCAGGTGAACAGGGGAATATACAGCATGCTCTTTCCCTGGAACAAAAGGAATACAGAGATGTAGCAACAGGGGCCACAAGGGCCTGTCACTGAGCCGCTCAACACAGTCTATCTGAAATGTGCGCTAGAGCTGGGAGGCTTCTGGCTTGGCTAGATAAAAGAGACGTGGCTTCTGTGGTTTTTGAGATCTTAAATGAGGCGGTCGAAAGTATAAGAGACAAGCAGGGCAAGGCTACTGCCTTTTCAGACTACTGTGCTTGCTTATATTCCCCGATATCTACAGCTACAGACGCAGAATCTCAAGAGTTACTATCTGATATACAGATGCCGAGTTTTTCACAGACAGATGAAGAGTTCATAGAGCAGGAACTGGCAGCAAGCAAAGAACTGCAGACTGTAGGAAAATGGCTCCCTGTTGCAGTTACCCCCCACTTTTTGCCTGATACTGATGCTGACTTGACTGAGAAGTGTGCTGGAACCCTGCTAACCAGGCCCCAGCACCAGTGTTTTTTCACTAAAAATGTACCATTGTTTCCACAATTGGCACACCCCTGGCTCACAGATAAGTCCCTTGTAAAAGGTACCAGTGGTACCAAGGTCCCTGTGACCAGGGAAGGTCTCTAAGGGCTGCAGCATGTGTTGTGCCACCCTTGAGGACCCCTAACCTAACACATGCACACTGCCATTGCAGATTGTGTGTGTTGGTGGGGAGAAAAAGGCAAAGCCGACATGGCATCCCCCTCAGGGTGCCATCCACACAAAATACTGCCTGTGTCATAGGTAAGTCACCCCTCTAGCAGGCCTTACAGCCCTAAGGCAGGGTGCACTATACCACAGGTGAGGGCATAGCTGCATGAGCAATATGCCCCTACAGTGTCTAAGTCCATTGTTAGACATTGTAAGTACAGTGTGGCCATATTATGTATATGGTCTGGGAGTTTGTCAAAAACGAACTCCACAGCTTCATAATGGCTACACTGGGTATCATACTTCTCAGAATAATAAACCCACACTGATGCCAGTGTTGGATTTATTAGAAAATGCACACAGAGGGCATCTTAGAGAAGCCCCCTGTATTTTACCCAATCCTTCAGTGCAGGACTGACTGGTCCGTGCCAGCCTGCTGCTGAGAGATGAGTTTCTGAACCCCTGGGGTGAGGGCCTCTGTGCCCTCTGAGGCCAGAAACAAAGCCTGCTCTGGGTGGAGGTGCTTAACACCTCCCCCCTGCAGGAACTGTAACACCTTGCAGTGAGCCTCAAAGGCTCAGGCTTTGTGTTACAATGCCCCAGGGCACTCCAGCTAGTGGAGATGCCCGCCCCACTTGACACAGCCCCCACTTTTGGCGGCAAGTCCAGGGGAGATAATGAGAAAAACAAGGAGGAGTCGCCCACTAGTCAGGACAGCCCCTAAGGTGCCCTGAGTTGAGGTGACCCCTGCCTTTAGAAATCCTCCATCTTGGTTTTGGAGGATTCCCCCAATAGGAATAGAGATGTGCCCCCCTCCCCTCAGGGAGGAGGCACAAAGAGGTTGTACCCACCCTCAAGGACAGTAGCCATTGGCTACCGCCCTCCCAGACCTAAACACACCCCTAAATTCAGTATTTAGGGGCACCCCAAAACCCAGGAAATCAGATTCCTGCAACCTGAAGAAACAAGAAGGACCGCTGACCTACAAGCCTGCAGAGAAGGAGGAAGAACAACTGCTTTGGCCCCAGCCCTATCGGCCTGTCTCCAACTTCGAAAACCTGCAACAAGCGATGCATCTGACAGGGACCAGCGACCTCTGGAGCCTCACAGGACTGCCCTGGACTAAAGGACCAAGAAACTCCCATGAACAGCGGCCCTGTTCAAAACCAGCTACTTCTTTGCAACAAAGAAGCAACTTTCCAAGACTGCACGTTTCCCGCCGGAAGCGTGAGACTTCTCACTCTGCACCTGACGTCCCCGCTCGAAATTCAGAGAACCAACACCTCAGGGAGGACTCCCCGGCAACTGCGAGCCCGTGAGTAACCAGAGATGACCCCCCTGAACCCCCACAGCGATGCCTACAGAGAGAATCCAGAGGCCCCCCCTGACCGCGACTACCTGTAACAAGGAACCTGATGCTTGGAACCAACACTGCACCCGCAGCCCTCAGTACCTGAAGGAACCGAACTTCAGCACAGGAGTGACCCCCAGGTGACCCTCTGCCTAGCCCAGGTGATGGCTGTCCAGAGAAGCCCCCCCTGTGCCTGCCTGCACCGCTAGAGAGACCCCCCGGGTCCCTCCATCATTGTTTCCTATCTAAAACCAGACGCCTGCTTTGCACACTGCACCCGGCTGCCCCTGTGCTGCTGAGGGTGTGTTTTGTGAGCATACCTGTGTCCCCCCCAGTGCTCTACAAAACCCCCCTGGTCTGCCCCCCCGAGGACGCAGGTACTTACCTGCTGGCAGACTGGAACTGGAGCACCCCTGTTCTCCATAGGCGCTTATGTGTTTTGGGCACCTCTTTGACCTCTGCACCTGACCGGTCCTGAGCTTCTGGTGTGATAACTTTGGGGTTGCCTTGAACCCTCAATGGTGGACTGCCTATGCCCCAGAACTGAGACTTGTAAGTGTTTTACTTACCTCCAAAACTAACCTTTACTTACCTCCCCCAGGAACTGTTGATTTTTGCAGTGTCCATTTTGAAAATAGCTTATTGCCATTTTTACAAAGACTGTATGTGATATTGCTTTCATTCAAAGTTCCTAAAGTATCTAAGAGAAGTACCTTAAATTTAAAGTATTAATTGTAAATCTTGAACCCGTGGTTCTTAAAATAAACTAAGAAAAGATATTTTTCAATATAGAAACCTATTGGCCTGGAGTAAGTCTTTGAGTGTGTGTTCCTCATGTATTGCCTGTGTGTGTACAACAAATGCTTAACACTACCCTCTGATAAGCCTACTGCTCGACCACACTATCACAAAAATGAGCATTAGAATTATCTACTTTTGCCACTATCTTACCTCTAGTATATACAGAGCAAACTTCCTACATTGGTGGATCAACGGTGGGGTCTAAGACTTTGCATTTACTGGACTACTCAGCCAATACCTGATCACAGAACTAAATTCCAAAAATTGTCGTTAGAAACTGATTTTTGCAATTTGAGTTATTTTTTAAAACATTGAAAAGTCCTGCTAGGGCCTTGTGTAAGTCCCTGTTAGCATTTCGTTTAGAGTTTAAAACTTTGTAAAAGTTTGGATTAAGTTCTAGAAATAGTTTTAGATTCTTAAAAAGTATCCCAACTTTTTGAAAATTAATGTCTAGCACAGAAGAGATGGTGGTGGAACTCAACCTCACCCCTTACCTGCATCTAAAGATGCCAGAGTTAAGGACTCTCTGTAAATTAAAAAAGATAAAAACTGGGTCCAACCCTACCAAAGTACAGCTCCAGGAGCTTTTGGCAGAGTTCAAAAGGGACCACCCCACTGAGGATAATCCTTCAGATGGTGAAATTATTGAACAGGAGGGTGACTTCCCCCTCCTGTCCTAAATAGGGAGAACAGGGTTCCTCAATCCCTGACTCCACAAATCATAGTCAGAGAGTATGGTTCTTCCACAGGGGAGACCAGCACCTCTGAAAGCATTGAGGGCAGCCTCAATGAAGATGACCTCCTGTTAGCCAGGATGGCCAAAAGATTGGTTTTGGAGAAGCAGCTCCTAGCCATAGAAAGGGAAAGAAAAGAGATGGGATTAGCTCCCATCAATAGTGGCAGCAACTTAAATAGGGTCAGAGAGAATACTGACATCCTAAAAATCCCCAAAGGGATTGTAACAAAATATGAAGATGGTGATGACATCACCACATGGTTCACAGCTATTGGAGGGCTTGTGCAACCAGAAAATTAAACAGATCTCACTGGGGAGCTCTCCTTTGGGAAATGTTCACTGGAAAGTGTAGGGGTAGACTCCTCTCACTCTCTGGTAAAGATGCAGAATCGTATAACCTCATGAAGACTACCCTGATTGAGGGCTTTGGATTATCCACTGAGGAGTACAGGATTAGGTTCAGGGGGGCTCAAAAATCCTTGAGCCAGACCTGGGTTGATTTTGTAGACTACTCAGTGAAAACACTGGATGGTTGGGTAACTGGAAATGAAGTGCATGACTATGTTGGGCTTTATAATTTGTTTATGAAAGAACACAGTTTAAGCTTCAATGAAAAGTTGCATCAGTATCTGGTAGACCTAGGTCCAATTTCTCCCCATGAATTGGGAAAGAAGGCAGACCACTGGGTCAAGACTAAGGTAACTAAAACGTCCACTGGGGGTGACCAAAAGAAAGGGGTTACAAAGCCTCCCTAGGGGAAAATGGGTGACACTAGAAATAAAGAGAAAGAGTCCTCTGTAGGCCCCCAAAAACCAGACCGGGTGGGTGGGCCCCAAGACACAACCCAAAACAAAGGTAGGTACCAGGGTAAGAACTGGGATGCCACTAAGGCATGGTGCCAAAATTGTAGACAGACAGGGCACCACACCAAGGACACTTCTTGTCCCAAAAACATACCCCTAGCAAAATCCCAGGGGTGACCAGTGTAGCTATTGGGTTGACTCCTCAGATGAGGAGGTCTTCATAGCCTTCAACTGGAAAAAGGGCCCCACAGGTGAGTTGGAGATTCCAGAGGGAAGTAGACACTTCACCACCTACTGGTGAATGGAATCCCAGCCACTGCCCTGAGAGACACATGTGCCAGTCACACTTTTGTGCATTATAGGCTGGTGTTCTCAAACCAGTACATCCCAAGTGAGACTGCCAGAGTAAGAGTTAGCCCAGACAGGGTCACTGATAGGCCTGTGGCTTTTGTGCCCATAGACGTAGGTGGGACTTTTAGCTGGAGAAGGGTGGTAGTCAGTACAGAACTCCCCCTTGATTGTCTGCTAAGAAATGACTACCCAGAGGTTAGTCAGAGCGCAAGAGAGGAACTGGTCCAGTGCCAGCCCTCTCTCAAGGATTCTGGAGGTGCTACCCCTCCAGTAGCTACAAGTAGGCTCCAGAAGAAAAAGAAAAGAAAACAGAGTAGGAAAGGTGGACAACCTTTAGCCAAGGTTCCAGCAAGCCAAGAAAATTCTGCTCCAGTACAGGAGAACTCCAAAACAGGCACTGGTAAAGTCCAACCTGACCCACAAGAAGTCCTGGCTAGTCAGACAACTGTTAAACCTGAGTGGGTGGCTCCTCAGTTAACAGAAGAAAGAGTGGAAGAAGGGTGTTTACTACAAGATGTAGTAACCCCCCACTCTAACACAGCAGACAGGCACCCTGAACCCAAAGAAGCCTGTAACTTAGCTCCTTCCCTTGTAGGTGAAGAGCTAAAGGTGTGGTTCTGGGCACTGACTTCTGTCAGTGGCCTCTGTTGGGTGTTAGCCTTTATGGCTGCACTATCCCTGGCATGGTGGTCTGACCCCATGCCAAATAGCAAGTTAGGCCCCCTGACCCTGTTGGTCATGGGTGGGGTACTCCAGCTATGGGTAACCTCTTTGGGTAAGCTAGGGGTGACCCACCTCTAACCCCAAAAATAGAGAAAATGGGGGAAGATATCAAAGACACAGACAAGAGGCAATTCAGACTAGGTCCTATCACTGTGGAAGTGGGTCAGTTCCCCAGAGAGAATGACCTGAACAGAAAGATGTAAGGCAGAGTAGGCCCTGCAACAAACCAGCCTATTTCCCCTACTCTTCCTCGCCTGACAGACTAGGAAGACTCTCCCAGCTTTGGCTGAGTCTCCTGGCCTGTGGGCTGTGGGGGAGCTTGTGTAGGAAAATGGTTCCCTGTTGCTGTTACCCCCTACTTTTTGCCTGATACTGATGCTGACTTGACTGAGAAGTGTGCTGGGACCCTGCTAACCAGGCCCCAGCACCAGTGTTCTTTCACTAAAAAAGGAAGATTGTTTCCAGAATTGGCACACCCCTGGCACACAGAGAAGTCCCTTGTAAAAGGTACCAGTGGTACCAAGGGCCCTGTGACCAGGGAAGGTCTCTAAGGGCTGCAGCATGTGTTGTGCCACCCTTAAAGACCCCTCACCTAACACATGCACACTGCCTTTGCAGATTGTATGTGTTGGTGGGAAGAAAAAGGCAAAGTCGACATGGCATCCCTCTCAGGGTGCCATGCACACAAAATACTGCCTGTGGCATAGGTGAGTCATCCCTCTAGCAGGGCTTACAGCCCTAAGGCAGGATGCACTATACCACAGGTGAGGGCATAGCTGCATGAGCAATATGCCCCTACAGTGTCTAAGTCCATTCTTAGACATTGTAAGTACAGTGTGGCCATATTAAGTATGGTCTGGGAGTTTGTCAAAAACAAACTCCACAGCTCCATAATGGCTACACTGAATACTGGGAGGTTTGGTATCAAACTTCTCAGAATAATAAACCCACACTGATGCCAGTGTTGGATTTATTAAAAAATGCACACAGAGGGCATCTTAGAGATGCCCCCTGTATTTTACCCAATCCTTCAGTGCAGGACTGACTGGTCTGTGCCAGCCTGCTGCTGAGAGACGGGTTTCTTCAAGCCTGCAGAGAAGGAGGAAGATGACAACTGCTTTGGCTCCAGCCATACTGGCCTGTCTCCAACTTTGAAAACCTGCAACCAGCGACACATCCGACAGGGACCGCGACCTCTGGAGCCTCAGAGGACTGCCCTGGACTAAAGGACCAAGAAACTCCAGTGAACAGCGGCCCTGTTCAAAACAAGCTACCTCTTTGCAACAAAGAAGCAACTTTCCAAGACTGCACGTTTCCCGCCGGAAGCGTGAGACTTCTCACTCTGCACCCGACGTCCCGGTTCGAGATTCAGAGAACCAACACCTCAGGGAGGACTCCCCAGCGACTGTGAGCCCGTGAGTAACCAGAGACGACTCCACTGAGTCTCCAGAGCGACACCTGCAGAGAGAATCCAGAGGCTCCCCCTGACCGCAACTGCCTGTAACAACGGACCCGATGCCTGGAACCAACACTGCACCCGCAGCCCCCAGGACCTGAAGGAACCGAACTTCAGCGCAGGAGTGACCCCCAGGCAACCCTCTGCCTCGCCGAGGTGGTGGCTGTCCCGAGAAGCCCCCCGTGCCAGCCTGCACCGCTAGAGAGACCCCCAGGTCCCTCCATTGTTTCCTATCTAAAACCAGATGCTTGCTTTGCACACTGCACCCGGCCGCCCCTGTGCTGCTGAGGGTGTGTTTTGTGTGCCTACTTGTGTCCCCTCCAGTGCTCTACAAAACCCCCCTGGTCTTCCCCCCGAGGACGCAGGTACTTACCTGCTGGCAGACTGGAACCGGAGCACCCCTGTTCTCCATAGGCACTTATGTGTTTTGGGCACCTCTTTGACCTCTGCACCTGACCGGCCCTGAGCTGCTGGTGTGGTAACTTTGGGGTTGCCTTGAACCCCCAACGGTGGACTGCCTATGCCCCAGAACTGAGACTTGTAAGTGTTTTACTTACCTCCTAATCTAACCTTTACTTACCTCCCCCAGGAACTGTTGATTTTTGCACTGTGTCCACTTTGAAAATAGCTTATTGCCATTTTTACAAAGACTGTATATGATATTGCTTTTATTCAAAGTTCCTAAAGTATCTAAGTGAAGTACCTTACATTTAAAGTGTTTACTGTAAATCTTGAACCTGTGGTTCTTAAAATAAACTAAGAAAATATATTTTTCAATATAAAAACCTATTGGCCTGGAGTAAGTCTTTGAGTGTGTGTTCCTCATTTGTTGCCTGTGTGTGTACAACAAATGCTTAACACTACCCTCTGATAAGCCTACTGCTCGACCACACTACCACAAAATAGAGCATTAGAATTATCTACTTTTGCCACTATCTTACCTCTTAGGGAAACCCTTGGAATCTGTGCACACTATTTATTACTTTGAAATGGTATATACAGAGCCAACTTCCTACACAGACAATCTGCAATTTGGCATCCGGTAAAGTGGTGGGTCCAAATGGCCTACAAATAGAACTCTACAAACTTACTGCAGCGTAAATTGCCCCCACATCTTTTGAAAATGTTTTTGGAGTGCTGAGAGATCACAGTATTTCCCAAAGTCCAGAGAGTAGCTGACATAGTGGTCCTGCATAAGGAGAGTAAACCGCCTGAAGGGTGTGCCTCTTACAGGCCAATATCATGACTAAATGCAGAGGTGAAAATTCTAGTGAAGCTTTTAGCGTCGCTATTGGTGAAAGTGATCCGATTGTTGGTCCACCCCGATCAATCTGGCTTCATGCCGGGGAGGAACACAATTCGGCAGCACCTGCATGGCGTCCGGGGCTGTGCGTTGAGAATCCGAGAGGCAGTCCGTGTCCTGTCTCTTGATGCACAGATGGCATTTGATACAGTGGAGTGGCCATTCATGTATGCAGTACTGGAGAGGTTGGGTTTGGCACCCCCCTTTGTTTCCTGTATGCGGCTTCTCTATTTCGATCCCCTTGCTCAGGTGATGGTAAATGGAGGCATATCTGCACTATTTTACCACCCACAAGGTATGAGAAAGGACCTCGAATGACGGCGGATTGGAAGGACAGAATCTCTTTATACGCAGACGACATGCACCTCAATATAGCTGACCCAACTCTCACTCTCAATAGAATAATAGACATATTTACACTCTTCCGTCGCCACTCCAGTTACAGCATTAACTGGAGCAACTGTTTGCTCTATGTCCTCCATGGACCTACACTGCACTTGCCTGTTGGCTGTGCAGCTCAGGTGGTCACAGGGTGTTTCCAGTACCTGGAGATGTACATTACCAGTTACCCAGAGGCATTCTACATCCATAATCTCGAGCCACCACTTATAGGACTATAGGATTACGAGGGGATTTTCGACATTGGTGGGCCTTGCCACATCCCTCCTGGGTAGGGCGGCTTTATTTAAAATGATGGCCCTCCTCCACTTTTTATATGTACTCGAAAACACATACTACCCAGTCCTGCGGTCTTATTTTCTGGAAATCATCAGTGCAACCTGCACTCTTCTCTGGGATGAGGGGCCTCCTCTGATAGCGCTCCAGAAACTAACATGAGGCTGGTACGATAGAGAGATTGCTCTTCCTGAGCTCCAAAAATATTATTGGGCATCACATTTAATAGTCGTTAATCAGCTGTTTCATTTAGTGGAAGGTGAACTGGCCTATAGAATAGATTGAAGAAACATTCACTTATTTAAGAGCCATCTTTGGCAGACCACGCACCACACTCCTTCCCATTCCTACAGAGGTTACACTAGCTCTCTGGCACGCTGCATTAAATGCACTTACAGGGAGGCTTTGACAAATGGGACCTTATTGGCCTTTCTAGGGTAGATGACTTGTGGAAACAGGGTGAGATGCTTCTTTTCGCACATTTACAAAGTGAATACCAGATGGCGCCCACTGAGTCTTATTAATATCTACAAATCTGTCACACATTACAAAAAGTACTTTCAAAGTGTGAAGAGCTGCCTAAATCCTTCCCATTAGAAGCCCGATTGATAGGCGAGGACATGGCCAGAAGGGTGATCTCCCTCACCTACCGAAAGTTATTTAAAAATTCCCCTGCCACCCTTCTCCCTTTATGAGGGAGCTGGCAACAAGACCTGGGAGGCTTGGAAGATGACAAATGGCCAGAGGCACTGGCATACCCTAGGGTGGTGGCCACAAGGTCAAGATTTTGCCTGATACACATCAAAATCCTCCATAGGTGTTATTACGCACATAAAACATTGGAGAAAATGGGCCGAACAGATAAAACACTCTGCCCCAAAAAATTTGGTCAAGAGGGGACCTTTTTTCATATGTTATGGGACTGTCCAATACTTTGGAAATATTGGACAGATGTGACTGTACAACAGTGTGTGTGGGTGTCATATGGAACTAGCAGTGAAGTGGCGCCTCCTGAATATTTGGGATGAAACTTATATCACTTGCATAGACTGCCAATGGCTTACACTGGGACTGATGGTGGCTAAACGTAACATAGTTCGCCTATGGGGAGCTGAAACACTACCACACCTAAATGAGTGGAAGAGTGAGATGGACTGGTGTATGCAGGGGGAAAGGGTGGTCTATGAAAGCAGAGGCTGCCCTAACAAGTGAAAACAAATACGGGGTAAATGGAGTGCATATCAGGGAGAATTGTGTGCTCCTGTTCCAAACATTCATTGAGATGCCTGGGGTCAAAGATGCCAGAGTTTTGATGCTGCCCTGTGAGTTGCAGGGGGGGAATGATGGTACGAGAGTTATGGGGCCAAGATGGGAATTGAACACTATGTACCAATACTTTTCTCACTGAGATATTTGCTGCTGAATGTCTCCATGATTCTTTCTGTTTCATATGCAATAAAATGATCTTTAAAAAAATATTGGCTAGCTATGGTTGATACGTTGAAATCGAAAGATTTTCAGACATTTTGGCATATATTTGCCCATGGTTACCCCAAAACCAATAATCCAATAGAATCTTCTGTGCAACCATCCGTGTGGGTAGAACATTTTACAGATATGTTTGTTCCAAGTAGATCAGAAACAGTCATGGAAACACCAGTAATATATGACCTGGTGGCCCAAACTTATAGCGAGCCCATTTATTTCCCACTTGAGGACACACTTAGGGCCACTCAGTCCTTAAACCTGGGTAAGGCTCCTGGCTCAGATACAGTTTTAGGTGACATGTATAGGTCAGAACCAGTCATATGGGGATCCTACATTAATGCATTAGCCAATAGGATCATGTCAGGAGAAAACTTCCTGAATCATGACGTGGTGCTGAGATAAATCCACTGTGTCAAAGGTGATAGAACAGTCCCTAACAACTACCAGCCCATTAGCCTAATCAACAGTCTTCAAAAGGTGTTCTGCCGCCAGGTCCTTGAGAAACTTCTTGTTTGGATTGACAAGCCCAGCATTTTTCCCCTTTCCAGGCTGGTTTTTGTTCCAGGGTGTATACAGTTGATCAGATCTTTAGACTCAATCTCCTTGTCTCTAAATATCTTAGACTCTCCAGGGATCATTTGTACAAAGCATTTGCAGACCTCCAGGTGTATTTTGACGTAGTGCCCAGACAGCAGCTGTGGTCCACCCTTGCCTCAATCGGATTTAATTCTGCACTGTTAAATGTTCACATTAGATGTTCACATTAGATTGCATGAAAATAACTTTACCCAAGTAAGGTGGGCACTGGGAGGTGAGCTGACCAACCAAATTCCAGTTCAGCAGGGGGTGCACCAGGGATGCGTTCTCACCCCATCTGTGTTCCCTTTATGTGTTAATGATGTGTTTGATCACCTTAGCACTTGCGTCTATGACTTTCCTAGGCTGGTAGGATGTCTAGGCTCTATTCCAGTGCTACTCTTTGCAGATGATACCCTTCTGTTATCTTGTACCCCATCTAGGATTCAAAATCTGCTCAATACATTTGTGGATTTCTGTGGTCTTCGAGGTTTAGAAGTGAACACCACAGAAACCAAGGTCATGGTGTCTGAACCCCATAGATCAAGCAGGAGATAATTCTTAATGAAGGTGTCAATTCTGCAAAAAGTTGATAAATTTGAGTATTTGGGTGTCAGAAGTGACAAAACCTGCAAATGGAATTCCCATAACCAAAAATGCGAACAGATTCTGCTCCATAGTGCATCGGCAATAGTGAAGAGATATAGGGCCGGATGGATGACCCGATTTTGCAGTCACAAAAGGCAAAAATCGCCTTTTCCGATCACAAAATGGCCTTGTACATTGTAGCATCCCTATTTTGCAAGTCTGTATCCAGTTATCGACTCTCAAAATAGGGATTGTGGCTCGCAACTAGGAAGGGGAGTTCCAAGGACATCCCTTCCTAATTGCGACTCGCAGGCCCATGTATGATTGTTTTGTGACCCTGAATGTGGCTGCAAAACAATCATAGTAAACACCAATTTCACACTGATGTGAACCCATTCTTTTTGTGAATGGTAGTGAAAAATGTTTTTGAGACCAGGCAGTGGTCTTACAGACCACTGCCTACTCTTAAAAAATTAAAAGTAAACTTTTAATTTTCGTTTTTAAAATGCATTCCATTTTCCTTTAAGGAAAACGGGGTGTATTTTTAAAAAAAACTGCTTTATTGAAAAAGCAGTCACAGACATGGTGGTCTGCTGACTCCACCAGGCCACCATCCCAGTAAGTGCGGCCATTCCCAAATGGGTTGCAAATTGCAACCTGCCTCATGAATATTAATGAGGCAGGTCCCTTGCGACATATTTAGGGATCACAAACAGTGTTGTTAACACTGTTGAACATTCTGTTTTGACATTCGCAACTTGCGATTCACAAATGAATCTCAAATTGCAAGTCACAAAACAAAAGTTCATACATCTGGCCCATAATATATCCACTCCTAAATCTGTCTCAGCCATCAAGGTTTAAAGGGCAAAGGTGCAAGCATGAGCATTATATAAGGTGGAAATCTAGGGGGCAGATAACACCAGTGGTCTGACTGCCAAACAAAATAGTTTTATGAGATCTTTATGCAGCCTTCCCCAGAGTAGCCCAATGATACCGGTATTTTTCAACACCTGGCTCAAAATGTTACGGGAAGCAGCATCCATGAAGCTACTGCTTTATTGGTCAGGTTGTGGTCAACCCCCACTTTGCTGTATTACAGGCTTGCGGCTGAGAAACTTTTGAGCTCTGGTAAAGCACATCTTATCACTTGGTTCTCTTATGGTAAATATTCATTTGATGCACTAGGTTTAAGTGTCTACTGGAGTAATCCCTCACTAATTAATAACATGGCTGCGACTGCAGTAACAGCTGCTTTCTGGAACCATCACAATGAAAATCCTGGGGTGGGGCTAATAAAAGACTTTCTTGCATTTCAATCTGTACCTGCACCAGAACCTTACAAGGATGAAATAAGGCACATGCTTACACTTTGTTAATGAAATTAAGGATTGTCACGCTATTGGTCAACAAATTAATTTGTAACTAGAAACTAAACCGTATAAACTGTTCCCAATGTATACTATGCAACTATGCAACTGAGGATGTACAACATGTACTATCCTTTTGCCCTGCATCTGCTAGACCAAGGCAGACTTGGATTAAGACACTTTGGCCTAGATTTAAGAGGGCCTAGTGCCTCCTTGCGCCACTTTTCTTTTTACAAAACGAGGCATGCATTGCGCCACTTTGTAACCCCTTGCGCCACATTATGCCTGCACCAGGCTTAAGGTATGCATGGTAGGCGCTCCCCCGTTGGCGGGGGCCGTACAAATAAAGATTTCTTTTTGCCATTTTTTGTGGCATTTTTAATGCCTGCTCAGAGCAGGCATTAAAAGGGTGCACACCATTATTTATAATGGGCACCTATGTACTGTTCAGGGTTAGCACCAACATTTTGGCACTAACCCTGAACAGTACATTAATAGCATCACAAATGCTGACGCTATTAACTGCCTAACCTGCCTCATGGTATGCTGTATTGTAAATATGGTGCATACATGGTGGCGGCGGGGGAGACGCTAAGGGGCACAAGAAAAGTGGCATTGCGTGAGCTGGGTGCAGCTCTTTGTACTTCCCTAGGCATAAGGCACCACAAGGATGCCTATAGAATATTACGATCTGACACCAGTCCCTTCCTAGTTTTTGGCATTAGTTTTTACCTCTACGCATATTTGCTTGTAAGGAAGAGGACGGGCCTTCCATTTTGATTTCTGTTTCTTTTCATCTTAAATTGTAACACTTTCTCAATTACTGGTTATTTTTTTCCAAGCCTTTTTGTCTAAGACAGTAGGACTTTTTTGTTAGCATTTATCATGTGTTTTACTCTGTTAATTGCTTCTTTTTGGACTACTTTGCTATGTGCCTAATATAGACTGTGATTTTAGGACTTTTATATCTGTAAGCTTGGTTTAGCCTTTTTAAATGTACCTTTTGGAAATGGCCCTTTTTGCAGTGTCATCCCTAAACTTTTTGCTTCCTTTCTCCTATTTTTTCTGACCTGTTTTTGTTCGCTTTAGGACTCTGGGCACTTTACCACTGCTAAACAGTGCTAAAGTGCATATGCTCTCTGGGCATATGGCATATTTGATTTACTAGTAAGTCCCTAGTACAATGCACTAGAGGTGCCCAGGGCCGTAAATCAAATGCTACTAGTGGGTCTGCAGCACTGGTTGTGCCACCCACATTGATAGCACTGTAACCATGGCTCAGACCTGCCACTGGAGTGTCTGTGTGCAGTTCTAAACTGCCAATTCGACTTGGAAAGTATACCCAATTGCCAGGCTTAATCCTTCCCTGTTACTACATGTAAGGCACCCCTAAGATAGGCCCTATGTAGCCCAATGGGCAGGGTGCAGTGTATGTTTAAGGTAGGACATATATTAGTGTGTTTCATGTGTCCTAATAGTGAAATAATACCAAATGAGGTTTTCACTGTGCAAGGCCTATCCCTCTCATAGGTTAACATGGGAGCTGCCTTTAAATATTATTAAAGTGCAGATTCCCTTTGGGAGTAGATAGAAATGTGGAGTTTAGGGTCTCTAAACTCACAATTTAAAAATACGTTGTTTTCTGAAGTTGGTTTTTAAATTGTCTGTTTGAAAATGACACTTTTAGAAAGTAGGATTTTTTTAGCTTTAAACATTCTATGACTCTGCCTGTTTGTGGATTACCCGTCTAGGTCAGTTTGACAGTTGGGTTGTTCACACCTCTCCTCTAGACAGTGGCACAAAGGGAGCTGGGGTGTAGCCTACATATCCTGATGAGCCATCTGATCTAGAGTAGAGGGAGGAGTGGTCCTGAAAGGACTGTGTCTGCCCTCACACAATGCAGTCTCCAGCCCCATGGAGGGTGTATGCAGCCTGGCCTGGACAAGGAAGGATCTCGCAAACACTTGAGACTTTGCTTTTAAGTTTGCCAACTTCAAAGGCTGAAAGGGGTATAAGAAGAAGACCCAAAATCCCAGACTTTTAAAATCTTTCTGGAATCAAGAGGAACCTCTGCAAGGAGAAGAGATGAAGAGCTGGAGGAGGAGTACTGTCCCTTTGCTATGTTGCTTTGCTGCACTGGCCTGCAGCTGATGCTTCTGCCTGAAAAGAGTGCAAAGGGTGGACTTTGCTGTGTATCCTGCTGGAGAAAGTTCTCCAAGTGCTTGGAATAGAGCTTGCCTCCTGTTGGAAGTCTCAGGGACACCAAAGACTTCAGTTTCCTCGACTTGCAGCACTGGGAACTGTGTGTTCTGTGCTGTACAAGAAGAAGAACCACTGCGACACTACCAACGACGCCGCTGGCCTGCACTGTGACCTGCCGATGCCACACGGAGTCACATTGCTCCGCTTTTCACAGTAACCCTGGTCTCACTGATGCCTTCATTGGACAACTTCAGCGAGCCGCTGCTCGCACCGCGACCTGTGGGCCCCGCACTCCGGCATCTCCTGCTCACACCGCAGCCTGGGCATCCCCAATGCCGCTACTCCTGCTGCCGCCGCCGCCGCGGCCTGCACCGTGGCCTATGGACAACACTTGGACAGAGCATGAAGCACTGTCCTGTCCCGAACCGCAGCCCTGGTCCACTGATGCCAGCACCATCAACTCCACTGTCATCACCAGGCATCCCTGCCTGTACCGTGGCCTGTGGACACCGCTCATGAGGGTCACGAAGCACCATCCTGTCCCGCACTGCTGGCTTGGGCCCACAGACAACAGCGATTCAGCAACAATGACGCTGCTGCCTGCATCGTGATCTGTGGACACCGCACATCACACCGCCCCACTTCAGACCGCAGCCCTGGTCTCACCGATGCCGCTGTATGCTATCACCGAGCTGCTGCCTGCACTGTGACCTGTGAGCACTGCACGTCCCATCATTCCGCTTCGCACCACACCCCGCACTAACACCATGTGGGGTACAGCTTGGACAATAGTCCATAACAAAAGACAGACATGTCATTATATTGCACATGGTCACACATATTGGTGGTGGTGTAGGCACAAGAGAGTCAATGTATGACTGGGGGTACACCACTTTGTGGTAGTAAGTAGTGTCCCTACCCCAAAATGACGAGTTGTGGAGTAGGCATGCACATGTCCACGTGAATATACTTCAGTCGAAGGACTTGTCACCCAATGCTGTTACTCAAATCTGCCAAGTATCAACTCCGGTGACTGTCAGTACCACTAGAATCCCTAGTATGACATTCACCATAGCCCATGATTTTGTGTATAGTGCCCATTGTCCACAAGGATGGCACCAGAAGGATATGCAATTATCACAAATGAGGAGACAGAAATATGTACCACATAGGAAGTCTATCATTTTTCTAATGTGTGTAGGGCTGTGCAGGATGAGTGTAACAATTCCAACCCTAGAAAACATGTTGTGCATGGTAGAAGGCACAACAAGCAGCTGCCTGTCTGGGATGACGACCTGGCTGAGGAAGTCAGACTGCCCACCCTCGATCAAGACACCCTTTGTGAGCTTCTGGGATCCTGTGACACACCATCTTTGGTTGCGGGAAGGGCCAACAGTGTTTCAGGGTCCCCAGAGGATCAACCCAGCACACAACAACCATAACTTGCTACACCACTCCCTAAACCTGGGCTCTGAGGATCCCCAAGTAGAATTTCAACTTTGGGCGGTAAGGGTCCAGTGGAAGATGCTAGACATGATGCAGGCAGGGATGGAGACCATGGCAGGCACCATAGCAGTAGTCCAAAGGTGCCTCAGTCTAAATAAGGACATCTCGTCCTCTATACAAGGCACTTATACTCCCCTCTGTGGACTCCAACAGTCCCTGGCTGATATCGCTAGTGTCATGAGGCAGAAGCATGAACAACTACGCTGCAAAAGTGATACCAGTGAGGTTGCCACACAGTTGGGGGCTATACATAAAATCCTTGAATCCATGGAGCGCAATCAGGACACATACATCCCCACTATGGGTACCTCCCATCGCAGCCTTGGGACTGTTTTGTCAAACAAGCAGGCCCTTCTCAGTGCACTTCTGCCTCACCTCTTGACACAGATAAAAGTTGCTACGGACTGGGGAGCCACATCTTCCGACCCTGATGTTATGTGTGCCCCCTTTGCCTTCACCTCCAGCACCTACAACACGTCAGAGAAGGAAGATGTGGACTTCACCTGTTCAAATGTAAAACTGTCCGCTAGCCGTTTCTGTGGTTAGATGTCACTTCCTCCTTTGCTTATGACTATACTAGTATACTTCACAACTGGTAATGATCTCTATTTGTTGTCCTACTTGTTGACCTCACCCACATGTGTACTCTAAATTTGGCCTTCCCTAATGACAATTTGTTCATTTTCCTCATTACTGAACCAATCCTCTACTCCCCAGGGCACATGAGGTTATTCACTCATGGACTCTGTCTGGACATCCGATGGTTCACCAGACATGTTGGGGTTGCTTTTGCAAGGGCTGCCATGTGCTCCGTGTTTGTTGTCTCACCTGTGAAAAAAAGCGCTTTACTCTGCCAACGTGTTCTATGTTGTTTCATGTATGGCCTCAATAGATCATAGTGTATGTGCTGACAGTAACGACCCAAAGTACCATCAGAAAGGAAGTGTGTACACAGTTCCATGGTAACATCAACACAAGCCATGTGCAACGTCACATGATTAGCCAAACTGATCATAAAGTAGCAATTAGTGTCCCCTATTTGCATGCATGAAGTTCCCAATTTAGCTTTCCACCAATGGTAAGACAAGATGAAAAAACTGTCTAGGTGTCAATACTTCAATGGAGATTAACCAGTAAACATAACAGATGCCACTATTAAATGGTGCTAGGTACAGCGTATAAGTGTTTGGTGTAGGAAGGTATCCTCTTTCTAGCATTGTTACCCTCATTTTTGGGCTGTTTGTGAGTATATGTCAGGGTGGTTTTACTGTCTCACTGGGATCCTGCTAGCCAGGACCCCAGTGCTCATAGTGGACACCCTATTTGTCAGTGTGTTTTATATGTCTGGGACCCTGCTAGCCAGGACCCCCAGTGCTCATAGTTTGTGGTCTGTATGTGTATCCCTGTGTAGTGCCTAACTGTGTCACTGAGGCTCTGCTAATCAGAACCTTAGTGCTTATGCTCTCTCTGCCTTTACAATTGCCACTGCAGGCTAGTGACCATGTTTACCAATTCTAATTGGCACACTGGAACACCCTTATAATTCCATAATATATGGTACCTGGGTACCCAGGGTATTGGGGTGCCAGGAGATCCCTATGGGCTGCAGCATTTCTTTGCCACCCATAGGGAACTCAGACAATTCTTACACAGGACTGCCACTGCAGCCTGAGTGAAATAACGTCCACGTTATTTCACAGTCATTTTACACTGCACTTAAGTAATTTATAATCACTTGGTGAAGGTTAAGTGCAAAGTTACACCATTACACCTGTGCACTACATATAGGTCAATACCTATATGTAGCTTCACCATGGTAACTCCGAATATGGCCATGTAACATGTCTAAGATCATGGAATTGTCCCTCCATGCCAAATCTGGTATTGGGGTGCCAATCCCAAGCATCCCCGGGGCTCCAGCATTGGACCCCGAGTTCTACCGCTGCTGCCAACCCACAGACAGGCTTCTGCCTTCCTGGGGTCTGGGCAGCCCAGTCCCAGGAAGGCAGAACAAAGGATTTCCTCTGAGAGAGGGTGTTACACCCTCTCCCTTTGGAAATAGGTGTTAAGGGCCTGGGAGGAGTAGCCTCTCCTGGCCTCTGGAAATGCTTTGAAGGGCACAGATGGTGCCGTCCTTGCATAAACCAGTCTACACCGGTTCAGGGATCCCCCAGCCCCTGCTCTGGTGCGAAACTGGACAAAGGAAAGGGGAGTGACCACTCCCCTGTCCATCACCACCCCAGGGGTGGTTCCCACAGCTCCTCCAGTGTGTCCCAGACCTCTGCCATATTTAATCCAGAGGTGTGAGGGCACAATGGAGGCCTCTGAGTGGCCATTGCCAGCAGGTGATGTCAGAGACCCCTCCTGATAGGTGCTTACCTGACTAGGTGGCCAATCCTCCTCTGAGGGCTATTTAGGGACTCTCCTGTGGGCTTCTCTTCAGATAACGAATGCAAGAGCTCACCAGAGTTTCTCTGCTTCTCCCTCTTTGACTTCTGCCAAGGATCGACCACTGATTGCTCCAGGACACTTGCAAAACTGCAACAAAGTAGCAAGAAGACTACCAGCGACATTGTAGCGCCTAATCCTGCCGGCTTTCTCAACTGTTTCCTGGTGGTGCATGCTATGGGGGCTGTCTGCCTTCACCCTGCACTGGAAGCCAAGAAGAAATATCCTGTGGGTCGACGGATTCTTCCCCCTGCTAACCAAGGCACCAAACTTCTGCTTCATTGGTCCTCTGGGTCCCCTCTCATTCTGACGAGCATGGCCCCTGGAGCACAGAAGCTGGATCCAAGTGACCCTGACAGTCCAGTGGTTCATCTGACCAAATTTGGCGGAGGTAAGTCCTTGCCTCCCCTCGCCAGACAGTAATCCTGTGTACTGTGTGAACTGCAGCTGCTAGGGCTTCTGTGCACTTTTGCAAGGAATCCTTCATGCACAGCACATCCCAGGTCCCCAGCACTCCGTCCTGCATTGCTCAACTCGCTGAGTTGACCACTGGCTTCATGGGACCCTCCTTTGTAGTTTTGAGACGACCGCCATGCTCAGTTTTCTTGAACCCATGTTCAAATACTTCTACAGGTGCTGCCTTCTTCTACATGGGCTCTCTGTGTTGCTGAGGGCCCCCTCTGTCTCCTCTTCCAAGTGGTGATTCCTGGTCCTTCCTGGGCCCTGGCAGCACCCATTTTATTCAACCGCGACCTTTGCAGCTAGCAAGGCTTGTTTGCAGTTTTTCTGCAAGGAAACACCTCTGCATCCTCCATTACACCGTGGGACATCTTCTGACCAAAGGAGAAGTTCCTGGCACCTTCGTTGTTGCTTAATCTTTGGCTTCTTCCACCCGTAAGCAGCCCTTTTGCACCTTCATCCGGGGTTTAGTGGGCTCCTGCCCCCCTGGACTCTTTCGTGACTATTGGACTTGGTCCCCTTCCTTTACAGGTCCTCAGGTCCAGGAATCCATCTTCAGTGCTTTGCAGTCAGTTGTGGTCTTTGCAGAATCTCCTGTCACGACTTTAGTGTGTTTCTGGGGAAGTAGGGTCACTTTACTCCTACTTTTCAGGGTCTTGGGGTGGGGTATCTTGAACACCCTTAGTGTTTTCTTACACTCCCAGCGACCCTCTACACACTACACTAGTCCTGGGGTCCCTAAGTAGTTCGCATTCCACTTTCTTAGTATATGGTTTGTGTTGCCCCTAGGCCTATTACATCCTATTGTATTCTACAGTGTTTGCACTACTTTTCTAATTGTTTACTTACCTGATTTTGGTTTGTGTGTATATTTTGTGTATTTTACTTACCTCCTAAGGGAGTATATCCTCTGAGATATTTTTGGGCACATTGTCACTAAAATAAAGTACCTTTATTTTTAGTAACTCTGAGTATTGTGAATCGTATGATATAGTGCTATATGATATAAGTGGTACAGTAGGAGCTTTGCATGTCTCCTAGTTCAACCTAAGCTGCTCTGCTATAGCTACCTCTATCAGCCTAAGCTGCTAGAACACTACTAATCTACTAATAAGGGATAACTGGACCTGGCACAAGGTGTAGGTAGCATCAGGTACCCACTATAAGCCAGGCCAGCCTCCTATATTTGGCAGCAGTGTGTCAGCCTACGCATCCCATAGATGTCACAATGGTGTGACTCATAACGCCTGACAGAACATGTACCTACACTTACACACACAGTAAGACCGTAGGGGATATCTGCATTGGGTAGTGTGTGCATTCACACCAAGATTAACATCTACAGTTGACAGACAAATCAAAAGATCACTTAGGTGACACTGAAGCAAACTGCCCTGGGTCCAGTTCATATGTCACACAGCTAGTAGCCCATCGATCCAAACACTCAAAGCAAATACCACAGCATGGGCCCATCCCAATACAAGCATACATTACAACTGTCATGCTGGCCGAAATTAACCAGTCATGGAAGAGAAATACCTTAATTTATTCAACGGACAATAAATAATTTACACCTAATACCTAATACACTACAACTAACTAAACCTATGATAAATTACCCTAACAATATACAATACTTAAACTACTCTGTCTTAAATGAACACTTATCTACCTTACCTATGCTTAACTTACACTATTCTACATATATATCATTGAAGACCAGGTAAACTTCAATCCCCCTAACACATTTAAGCATATTAGACAAACATATACTGGACGTATACATCAACAAACTAAACATTTAAATCTAAACAATTGTATATTTTTTGTACTTTTTTTTACATTTCTGTATATTTTATTTATAAAACCTAAGAAACATTGACGCCTCCGCCCACTTAACTAGCCATCCATATTAAGTTCAACCCTAAAATACATATTTAGTAAAAGACATAAAAATGTTCTACCTATTACTAAACTAACCCTACCTAAAACGTACCTATTGTTTAACTACTAAAATATGCAAACAAAAAATCTCTTGCCCATCCTGCGGAAGGCCTGGGCTACATGCCTTAGGTGGCGGGACCTGTTAGAAATGGGGTCTCTGGTTGGTAGTCAGTTTGCACTCTGTCCAAGCAGGGACCCTCACTCTAGTCAGGGTAAGGGAGACACACACCTAGGGCAATCCCTGCTCACCCCCTTTGTAGCCTGGCACAAGCAGTCAAGCTTATCTAAGAGGCAATGTGTAGAGTATGTGTACCAACACACACAGTAACACAGAAGCACTTAACACTATTTTATTGAAATGGCGTATATGTATCTGAGTAAAACAAGACCAAAACAACGAAAATCCAACATACACAAGCAAAGTTATGAATTAAAAATGTAGATTTGGTGTTATCACAGCATTGTGATGGAGTCGTTCCCAACAGTCCGATGCCAATGGCACCGGTCATGGAGTCGCACGGACCACCAGGTACAGTGCACGGAGTCGGGGAGGTGATGCGTCGCAGGATCCAGTGCGCCTTCAGTTCCTTACTGCAGGGCAGGGGAGGCACTGCTGCGTCAGTGCGCAGCATAGGTTCCTGAAGATCCGGCAAAGTAAATTAATCTGCCGGGTCAAGATGCGTTGGATGACCTCACGGGGTCGTGGTCATGCCACAGGGCTTCTGGCACCATGGCGGAGACGGGTATCATGTATGTCGATGACACAGCACTTTGGGACTCATGGTGTTGTGGAACTTCAGCGAGGCTGCGGCGGCATCAGGCCTGTGTCGTCGTAGTCCAGCAGGGACCACGGCTTTGGGTTGCAGGCAGCAACTTGGAGTCCTGCAGCGCTGCCGGTTCTAGAGTCGTCTGGGGTCGATGTGCCTGGATCTTCCTGTTTCTCACCAGAACTCACTTTCAAGGGCCCAGGGACTGGATTGGCACCACTTGGCAAGTCAGGGTCCTTAGCAGGAGTACCCAGGTGCTGGCAGGTGAAGTCTTTAATGTCCCTGAGACTTCTTAACAGGAAGCAAGCTCAGTCACAGCCCTTGGAGAAACTTCACAAGTAGGCTTTCAGAATGAAAAGTCCAGTCCTTTACTCTTAGGCAGAAGCAGCAGCAGCAGGCCAGCACATCAAAGCAACAGACAGAGTGGCAGGACCTCCTCAAACATCAAGCTCTTCTTCTTGGCAGAGGTTTCTCTTGACCCAGAAGTATTCTAAAGTTTGGGGTCCACTACTTATACCCAGTTATGCCTTTGAAGTAGACAAACTTCAAAGGAAAGTCTCTGTTGTTCACAAGATCCTGCCTTGCCCAGGCCTGGCCCCAGACACACACCAGGGAGTTGGAGGCTGCTTTGTGTGGATAGGCACAGCCCTTTCATGTGTGAGTGGCAGCTCCTCCCTTCCCACTCTAGCCCAGGAGACTCATCAGGATATGCAGGACACTCCTCAGCTCCCTCTGTGTCACTGTCTAGAGGGACTTCTCAAACAGCCCGACTGTCAGTTTAACCCAGACATTGATTCCACAGGCAGGCAGAATCTCAGAATGGTTAAGCAAGAAAATGCACACTTTCTAATAGTGGCAGTTTCAAACACACAATCTAGAAAACAAGCTTTACCAGAAGATGGTTTGTTAAATTGTGAGTTCAGAGACCCAAAACTCCCTATCTCTATCTGCTTCCAATGGGAAACTGCAGGTAAAAGATATTTAAAGGCAATCCCCATGTTAACCTATGGAAGAGATAGGCCTTGCAATAGTGAAACCTGAATATGGCGGTATTTCACTATCAGGACATGTAAAACACACAAGTACATGTCCCACCTTTAAAATACAGACATGCAGTGGCAGGTCTGAGAAATGTTTACAGGGCTACTCATGTGGGTGGCACAATCAGTGCTACAGGCCCACTAGTAGCATTTGATTTACAGTCCCTGGGCACCCTTAGTGCACTTTACTAGGGACTTACCAGTAAATCAAATGTGCCAATCATGGAAAACCAATTACCAGTATCCTTTAGACAGAGATCACTTGCACTTTAGCACTGGTTAGCAGTGGTAAAGTGCCCAGAGTAGCAAAACTAGCAAAAACGAATGACAGCACAGGGTCCAAAAACAGGGGTCAGGAGCGAAAGTAAAGGGGAACCACGCCAAGAGCTGCCAGGTTTAACAGTACCTTTCCAGTTGGATGGAGTACTGGTGCTCCTGCTCCAGAGCCATGTTGTCTGTTGGTGAAGAAGGATATATGTATCAGACATTGTGGTCATGGATGAAACTTTCACCAGCCACATGCATGAATACATTTTAACTGCACAAGTATGATGTAAAGTCAAGAAACTTCACATTTGAGGGACAACCCATGAACCATCTACACATGTAGCTTGTTCATCACATTTAGTCAGAACACATGAGCAGCCTGGTCTTGGCCTTGTGAGTACAGGAAATGGCAGTGCCTGTTACAAGAAACACAGAGCCCTGTCAATCTTGAATCCAAATTTGAGGACCGATGTGGTGTACACAAAAATCTGGACACAACAGCCGTCTTGATGCTGCATGGGGATTGTCATGTGTTTCCTGTTGCGGTAGAGATGGGCGGTTGCAGCAGGAGGAATCAGTTTCACATGCGTGCAGTCCATAGCATCCAGCAGATGTGGGAACCCAGTGATGGCATAAAAGCATTGTTTGATCTCCTGCTGCAGTTGCTGTGTGTTGGGGAAGAAGCGGTAGCAGGGTGTCATATGGATGATGACATCCAGGGTGGAGGGTAGGAATGAGGAGAATGATGCGTGGGTGGTTCCAGCCTCTCGGGCTGTGGTAATCTGGAAGGACCCGAGGCCAGCAAGTACAGTCCTGCCATAAGCTTTGTCTTTTGAGGTGTGTTGGTAGCCCTGTCTGCTATTGCCTGAAGTCTTGGCACAATCAGGTGTAGTAACTGTACAATGGACTCCCTGCTCAGACTGTAATAGGTAATTACCTCTTTCTCCCTGAGTCCAGTGAGTAATATACGCTGTCTATATATGCGCTCCCTTCCCCTGCGCTGCAGGGGGTGGTAGTGAGGGGGTTGCAGGAGGGTTTTGGAGGGGGTTAGGTAGTCGTCGTCTTAGAACTCCAAGATGCAATATGAGAAGGTCCTTGTCCTTGTTTGGCTTTCCAGACTGTTGTGTGAGAGACTTTTCTTTATTTATCAAAGCCAATGCGTCATTTCCTACAAATGGGTTTCCTAGGCGCAGGAATTTTGACTTATTGCATGCACTGCGCAACGTATTACACCAATGCGTCGAGTTAAAAAAAAATCCTAAATATCACTGTGTCGGTGTTCCAATGGAAATTACAACAGAACGCCTTCCTTGCATATGTTATAACTTATGCAACGCAGCCGGTTCTGATGCATGTGAATTCAGACACACACCTACTGAAAATGACGCATCTGTCTTTGTAAATATGGGGCAAAAAAAAGCTGCTGGTGCTTCATTAAAAGTGACACACCAGCAGCACAAGCTAATTTTAAAAAAGCCCCGTGGTGGGGAACTGTAGTTCTGAAAACCTTAAATATAGAACGTAGTCACCTGCCACAGGGTCAAAACAATCAGCTGAACAAAACCCAGCTATCTATGTATTCAATGGATCAATGGAGGCTTTTTCGGATTCCAGTAATTACTTTGAGTCACATGAAAAGGGCAAGCTAGCCAAGTCCAACTACAACTCTTTGTACCTCAGTTCAGAGAATAAGACCCACAGTTATACAAACTTACTTTTTGTCTCGCAGTCAAGTCCCAATCTACAACTCACCTTTGCCACCTGGTCTAGCCAATTGTGAGAGCATCACATGTAAGAGTCACTCGGTAGGTGATTAGGAATTATTAACTTGTAGTGAAAATCTAGCTGACAACTCACATGGTCAGCGTGATATGTTTTCCTAAGCTGATTGCAGTTTAACTTTAGAACAGAAAGAAAGCTTCCCAAACAAGCAACCTATTTGCATATTGGCAGGATATGAACAAATCAGTGGGAATGATTGCTGTGGCTATGTCACAGTAATCACACACAATGGAAGTGCAAGTTTACCTTTTACAAACAGTGGTTACTTCAATTGTAAAACTTGACACTAACTTGAATGTACTAGAAGTGAAAACAGTTAATTTGCAAATTGTGTTTCAGCAGTGGCTCCAGGCCTCCTCTTCGTCTCCTATTTTAGACAAACTAAAGGTCTGATTCACAAAGGGACTCCACAGTCACGGCGGGGATCGCTCCCACATCCCTCCCACACATATGGCCAGACCTTTGTACTGTAGTTTTCCATTGAGGAGGTCCCACCATGACTGCGGGCCTCTGGTGCGACTGCAGAGGCCCTTTGTAAATGTGATGCAATCAGTAATTCAAGAGCTAAGGCAAGTAACCATTGAAGCAAACTAAGTAATTCCAGCAAGGCCAAAGGAAGTAGATAGGTACTGAAAGAAGCCCCAGTGTAATATGGCCTTTCTTCATTAGATCGAAAACAACAGCCTTTGAAGTGCCCACAAATTGTCATTTAAAATGAGGAAATTAAAGAATAGTTTACAAATGTTAAGCACAGACAAATACCTCTTTAAATGCAAACGTTTTAAACAAGAGGCGGCCCTCAAAACTGAGGAGCAAGGAACTAAGGCAATTTAATTGAAACAAACACTCAATATTCGCCAATCAAGTACAATTGATTTTAAGTGATATTGAGAATCTACTACTCCATGAGGTTAAGCCAGACTGTGGGTCAGAGCAACGGTACAACTAAACCAACCATTGTCAAACCACTCTGAAAACCAAGCAACTTGCGATACTGAACCAGAATTCAGGTATCCACAAATAAAGCTAAATTAAACCAGTTTAATCTATGAAAAGCTAGAAAACACACTAAATAAACTAAAAGAGCAGTCGCAAATTACAAATTGTATCAGTACAACATGACAATAAATCTAAAAGAAAATGGATTCTATGACATCTTCAGTCTGGCCAGCAAATAAGACTCAGCATATTTATAATCCTCACTCAGAAACACCCATATGGGGCAGACTCAGGATCTCGGATAAACCGCTTGTTATGGAAAGCTCTGCTATTGCTCTGTTCTTGAAAATAAAGTCTCATTCCTGGACTGAAGTGACTAGTACATCCCTAACAACCATATCTCAAACAAATGCTATTGCAGCTTCCAATTGAGTGTAACACCCCAGACTTCAAGCTGAATCCAGTTTATCTGATAAGCTGAACAACCAAATTCAAGTAATTCAGACATTATGTAAATCACAATATCGGGATTCTTTACAATATATTGTAAATACATATTAGCCATGTAAGCAATCCAAAGCTCAATTAACAGTCCTGTAAAGGCAATGGGCCTATGCAGAAATCAACCGACAACAAATATTTAAGCAGCAATCATCTGTTGAATTTAAGTCTAAAATCTACTGAATCTAGACCTGAAGCACCACAAGTGGGATCACAATTGCAGAGCGTTCTGCCTTGAAGAAGTAGAAATTAATTTAAGAGACATTTAAAAAAATTAGCCACACACTTTACATTTCTACCCCGATTATAATTCTAGAGGTACCTGTGATGTCCTGAACAGGGGAAATTTACGTTGCCTCTTTTCTTCCCATATGAACGTAGCACATCTAAATACAGATTTCATAAACAGGGTATGTTTTGCACTATGGCCACCTGATGGAAAGGGCAAATTTACTGTTGTTACCTCGTTTGATTACATGGCTGCAGACTTTGGGCCAAATTTATCAACTTTTTGCATCGCCAGTGTGCCATACAAGGCAATGTAAAACCTAGATTCAGATTTACTAAGCCACCCAAGGCAACCCTGCGTGTCCTGGTAAATCTGGGATTACACTGCATGATGGGGGCATTATATGGGTGAAGCATGGGTGCTCTTACACTTCCACTCTTATATTCTGATGCATTCCCAGATTGACAAATAGTGGTAGACCTGGGGATGTGTCAGAATTGTGTACCTTCCCACCTGAGGCACAACGAGGAGAAATATATTTATCTTTATTTCTCTTTGTTGGTACCTCCTTCTACATGTGCTACACCCTTCAGAACACTTAAACAAACAGGAAAATATCTCAGAGTTTTTGTGCAAGAGGTTGCCCCTTCCTGCACAAACACAATCTTGCATACAATGCAGACACCCGTGAACCTTGGAGCAAGGGTATCTGCGTTGCAGCTAGGCAGCACATTGTGCACCAGTGCAAGGAGCGTACAGGAATGCTCCATATAACGTTAAATATAGCATATTCCTGCCCTCTCACTTTCACGCATTGCAGTCATCAAGGTGTCTTGCTGTGTTATCAGGCGTGAAACCTTGATAAATCGGCCCCTTGATTTTTAATCACAGAAAGGACTTGAAGGATTGGTGTATTCTCATTACAAAACCTATTAAAAAATCCTAGCCTACGCCATTAATGCCAAAGGCAGACGTGAATGTCGCAGACGCAGAGAACACTGTGGGAACTGTTTTTTAATAGAATAAGTTTATAGTTCAGTTAAATTAAACCGTTACAATACAGACAGAACAAATAAATATAAATGTCATATTAAAAGAGAATATTATGTGTGATTTAAGTATCAGAGTGAAAAAGTGCAATAACAGCCAGCCGTTAGACTACAACTAAAATGGAGGCATGGCTCCAGATAAATACAATGTTCTTTGAAGGAGGTATCAATGTGACAGCACCAAAATATGAAAGGGGCCGTGAGCCTCAGGCTACCACGTCTGATTCCGTAGAAAGCGGTTGAACATTAGTTCCATGCACGTATTAGTTGTCCTCATCAACCAAATCTGCCACAAATGTATTTTGTGCAGCCAACTTAAACTTTACAATGCTCTTACAAATCTTTTGGAAAAAATAACAGCTGTCATGCTTCATCAGTAGAACCGTTAGTTTCCGGCCGTCCTAATGCGACCAGGACAGCAAACTTTTGCTTCAAAACCACAAAGGGGGCAGATGATGACTTGAGCACATCAAATAAAGGGCAATGTATAACTTTGTATTGCAACAAGGAGACCACAGATCTTACTTGTTGAAACATGAGCAGGAAAAGAAAATTGAAGAAAACATGGGGATATATTTACTTGGAATTGGAGTTGGGCAGAGCCGCAAGCCTTTTTGCTGCACTGCCGTACACCAACTTGAAAGGGCAGAAATGCACTGTATTTACAAGATACAGTCCATTTCTGTCCTTTACCCCTGCGCTGGTGCACAAATTGCTGCCTAGCACCAACACAGGCACCAGTCGCAGCTCGCGGTGCAAAAAAAGGGGCAGGGTGGCGCACGGGGGGAGAATAAAATGAAATTGATTTAAAAAAAATAAGCACCTCGATCGCCTCTGCCGCACTGCTCCTTCTGCTCCTCTGCTGCAGGCACAGACTCCCAGCCTGCCCTGCAGCCAATCCTGACGCTGCTCAAAGCAGCGTCAGGATTGTCTGGGAGCACCCAGCCAGGGCACTCCCAGGCAGACTGGGAGCCTGTGCATTCTCTCTCCAGCCCGGCAACTGTGTTGCTGGGCTACAGAGAGCCTACTGCGCATGTACATTTAGTCAGCCCGAGACAACCGGCCAAACATACATGCACACTGAGGGGGAGTGCTTTGCACTCCCCCTCACTGCTCATCACCCCGTGGCCCCGCCCCTTTACAAGAAAATGATAATAAACACAGTTTATTATAATTTTCTTGCAAAGGTTTTGCAGCTGCCTCTGCTGGCGGCGGGGGGGGGCGACGCTCCTCCACCCTAACAAAGAAGCTGCCCCTGGCAAGCACCTTTGCACCATGGTGCAAGGGTGTCTGCATTGTTGGTAGGATTGTTTTTGTGCAGGATGGGACACCTACCTGCACAAAAACAATCCAGAGAGGCATTTTCCTCTTTCTATGTGTGCTGCAAGATGCAGTACACATAGAAAGAGGAAACAACAAAGAGAATTGAAAATATTTATCCTTGTTGCGCCTGGCTTGGGGAGGCATACAGTTTAGAAACATTCCCAGGTTTACAGATTCTTGTAAATCTGGGAATGTGTCAAAACCCATGGGTGTTGCATGGGAACACCCACTGCAACGCCCATGGTACGTCTCCCTGATGCACTGTAAGGTAAGGTAGTGACTTGTGCTGTGTTGCCTTTTAACATATCTGCACTATGCTCTGCCAGTGCATCACAAAAGGCTTGTTTTGGGATCCTGGAACATTGAGGTTTCAAAGCACAGATAGTGACACTAGTAATCAAAACCATATAAGCTCTTATGACATATTCTGATGACAAGAAACATGATGTGTGGAACACTACCCTATTTTGTTAATTTCATTCTTTAAGGGTACCCCCATTTAAAAGGGAAGACCAGTTGGAGGCTGGTGTTATACATCGCAGTAAAACTTGATTTTGCAGCTAAAGAAATCTGCACAAATTCTCCACATATTCAAGCAATTACCATTACAGCAAGAAATTGAACTTATTCTCTGAACTGAATAACAATAGTGAAAGCTTCTAAACATCCTTCTAGTAAAAACAAAAAGTCATCAACAATAATAATATTATACTATTAAAAAATTGAATGTGCAAATACAGGAATATCAAATTAATAATAACTGGGGAATGATCTGAATCTCTTACATCCAAAGAAAACTAATGAGATCTTCAAGGAACATTACTCAGCATGAGACATCCCAGCATTAGCTTCATCATCTACCAAGACATCTAATCCGAGTTATCATTTCTGCATCTAGTACGTAGTCTAGGTCTGAAAATCCTAAATGGTCGTTGTTAGAAATGGGGTCCCCAGTTGGCAGAGGTATATACCCTGCCGAAGTAGGGACCACAGTCCGAGTCTGGGTAAGTCAGCTACACAACCTAAATTAACCTGCACTCACCCTCTGGTAGATTGGCACAGAGCATGCAGGCTTAACTTTAAAGGCAATGTGTAAAGTTAGTGTGCAAAGCTTAATTACAGTAACACATTGAAAGACATCACAAAAAGACTCACCACAGTTTAGGAAAGTAGATAATATGTATCTGATTAAAACAAGACCAAAATGATAAAAATCCTATACATAGATCCTGAGATATGCAATTTTAAAGATTTAGGTGAAAATAGCTCATAGAAGCACAAAATGCCAACAATGGTTATATGGTCACGCTGGACCAGGACAAAGTCATAAGCTCAGGTCGACTGTGATGGAGTGTGGCACGGTTACAAGGACCCACTTGGGCCCGCTGAACACAGTACCCTATTCCTGGTGCACAGTCTGTGTGGTGTTGCTTTGTGAGGCTTCGTGTCGTCCGGGGTCAGTTCCGAAAAGCTGTGCAGCGAGGCTTTGTGGGACTTCCCGTCACTTTGTTTTATTTCTGTGGACCTGTACAATGAGGCTCTGCAGGGCTTGTCATCGCTTTGGGTCGATCCCGGGGAGTTGTGCAGCACGGCATTGCAGGGCTTGGTGTTACTGTGAGACAGTTCCGATGGGCTGGCTATTGGTCGATGAGGCTTTGCGTGGCTTTGCGCCACCTGGCGCTGATTCTGGCAAAGCTGGCAGCTGAGCAGCGAGGATTTGTGGGGCTTTGCGTTGCTTTGCAGTGGTTCTGATGAAAACCACAGAAGGTTTAAGGCACTTTTCCAAAGGGCCAGGACTGGGGAGGCACCACTGGCAGGTTTGACTCACAGATAGTAGAGTCCAGGTGCTGTAGCAGGTGAGTTGCAAGCAGTCTTTGATGTCCCCGAGACTGCAGAAGAACAGGTGACAAGCTAACAAGCCCTCAAAGATTCTTGATTTCAAGGATGTAGAGAGCAAGTCCAGTCCCTCTCACTGCAGGCAAGGAGCTGCAGATAGCAGGCCAACACAGCAAGGCAAATATCAAAGTGGTAGTCCCTCCTACAGCACATCAAGCAGTAGGCCAACACAGCAATGCAGTTGCAGAGTGGCAGTCCCTCCTGGCAGCACAGCAGGCCCTCTTCCTGGCAGCGTGTCATTGGTTCCACTAGAGATCTGATTTAGTGGGTTTTTGGGTCCAGTATTTATACTTCTGTGCCTTGATTCTGGAAGGTGGGCGAAACCCCCATGCCTTTCTTTAAAGTCCACAAGGTCTCTGCCCTCCTTGGCTCCGGACACTCTCCACAGGGTTATGCAGCCCTTTGTGTGAGGAGAGCACAGCCCTATTCAGGAGTAAGAGCCATCTCCTCCCACCCATCTAGCCAAGGAAGACACATCAGCCTGGTGATAGGCCATCAGTATGCAAAGGTCACACTCAAGCTCAGTAAGGCCCAGATTTAAGTAGGTCTAGTGCCATCCTAATGACACATTAGTGTTATTGTTTTTACACTAATATGGCATCAGATGGCCAAAAACACTGCGCCGTATTTACAAAGTGGCGCAATGCTTGAATCGCAACTTTGTAACCCCTTCCACCACATTATGCCTGCGTAAGGCATAATGTATGCGAGGGGGTGGGGAGTCCCCTTTAGGGAGCCAAAATAATGGCGCAAAGAAATCGGAAAGATTTCTTTTCATCTTTTTTATCAGCATTTTTTATTAAGCCTGCTCAGAGCAGGCATTGAAAGGAAGCTCCCATTGTTTTCAATGGGCCTGTGGGTGCTTTGCAGGATTAGCGTCAAAAGTTTTTATGATAATTCTGCAAAGCACCGAACTCGCGTAAAGAATGATGATGCTAGTTACCTAAGTAGTGCCATGGTGTGCCATGTATTAAACACAGCACACACATGCTGGCCTTAGTAGGGTGCTAAGGGGCTCAAGAAAAGTGGCGCTGCACTAGGTGAAGCACCACTTTTCATAAATCTGCCCCTTTGCATGAGGAGATTAGAACTTGTGCTTCTGTGGTACAAAACATTTTAACACTGCAAATATGCAGTTGGGTTACCACCTAACAGTTCATAAAATAGCACAAAGAAAGCTGTCTGCTGACACACAAGAAGTAAAGCCTTCCTTTTAACCAGTTAAGTTACCAATTGATTCTCTCACCAGGATGTGTAGCATCACTTCTCCCTTTTAGTATGAAATGAGGTTTGACTGCCAGTTTTATTTTAATTTTGAATGTTTGATTTTATTGATATGGTATGGGTTTTAATTAACTGCACACTCAATGTATTATCATTATTATTATTAATATATTTATTATTATTATTATTATTATTACTAGTATCATTATTGTTTAATATTGTTATTGCTGTTGTTCTTATTATTACTAAGCAGACTCCAAGGGCCATAAGGCTGACCTCCAGTTCAAGCTACATGGACACAAAAAGCTACTCTAGGCCTTACCTGCATATGCTCAGCTCACTATTTCCAACTGCACCTGCCCTGGACCTTTCTGTTGGCCTCTACTGTCCTGACCCCCTAATGCTGTTCCTGAGGTTCTGGAACCCTTGGCTGTGTTTGACAGGATTTTCCCTACCACCCATGAGTATCTGGTACTTAGAAACTTTTTGGTTCCAGAGGCCTTCGGAGGACCAGGAAAAATCTGCCATGTTGATCTAATGGCAGTGCGTTGCTGCTATACCAGAAATTCAGTTTCTCTTGCTCGGAGCTCTCTAAGCAGCAAGTCCTATTCAGCAGCACCTTTTGACCGTGCAAAGGGGTCTAAAGTATCAAACCGGTGAAAGACCTTTCTCATTGCTGAAATTCTAATTTCCCCTATTCAGACCATTGCTGGCAACACCAAGTGGTTCACCGAGCCCCCGTCTGTTGGCTATCTGACCTCCTGCAGCACTCCTCTGCCCCAACCTGTTGCATTGCTTCGTTGATGATTTTGTGCTACCATTTTTTAGAACAAATCCCAAGGTAAAACCCTTGACTGGGTCAAACTTGGTTTCTGTATCCAACCCACACTTCATCACGATTGGCCGCGGTTCACTCCTAGGGACCCAGTCTATCAAGACCAGTTGACTGAAGTTAGTGCTTAATAATTTTTGGTGGTATTTCTATTTAAATATTTAAAGACTTGTTGCTTTGTTTCCCCTTATTGGGGTTTTGTTATTTTGAAGTCATTTAATTTCTTACAATTTACTCTGTTTTTCTAAAATGGTTTGAGATTTTCTAGTGTTGTATTTTGACTGTATTATTGCCTTTACATTAGGCTGCCTGCTCTGTGCCATAGCCACCATGGAGTTGAGCTCAGGTTAATTTATTGACTTTAATGGTTCACCCTGACCAGGATTGTGTTTAGTACTCAAGGTGGGTCATGAACCCACTAACAACCCAATGTCATACAAACAGAAATACACTGCTTAATTACCACACACAATGGTATAAGCATTAGTGCTTACACAACCGATCCTATGACAGAAGGTATAGCCTGTGTTTGATAAGTTATGTTTTTCTTGTGGTGATTCGATTTCTCAAGCATTAACATTTATGAAGACCATGGATAATGAAATAAAAATTATTATTTGTAATTGCACCGAGAGCAATAATATGGATTCAGTGCATTTTCTATGCCTACGCCAGGTCACACCCTCAGTTATGTGCACCTGGCTCAGACAGACACAGAGTCAATGCACCCAATAATGAAAGAAATGTGTTCTTATACGTTCAGTACAAGCACAAACTCTGAGAGCTTACCTCTGCACTGAGGAGAGCTCAACAGTGAAAGGCAGAACAGCGGCTTCAGCTGCAGCCTTCCAGCTGACCACGGCCTCGTGGTGATTCACTGCGTCTACTTACGGCTACTTTATCTCTGAGCCCACTTCTGTAATATCGCATGGATGCAAAGGTAACGTTTTCTCATTCGCCTGGGGCCACACCACCATGCAAACTAGGCAACATTTCCTTCAGATCACGCCAGTGCACATTTACCGCCAGTTGAATTCATAACACGGCTGGGCCACACACGCCTGTGCGTCCACTTCAGTTATAGCTACAGGGTGTAAAAAGAAGAAGCATGTTTTATCAGGGCCCATGATGTCAGAGTTTCTTTCGAATGCAAGAAACCTTGCAATGGTACACCAGAACCCAGGGCAATTTTTTGATGACATTTACCTATCTTGCAGTCCGTTAGTTTTGTAAACCTTTTATATGCAGGCCCGTGATTTACCTTTGTTTAACAGATAGTTACACCACAGGCTAGCAATAAAATGCAAATTGTGACAGTTCAATAGACTCACTGAAGATGACTGTGGACCTATCGTTAAAGTGATTTCTCTTGTGCTTCAGAAATGGAATACATGTGTTACTAACTTCACAGCAGTGGCTTTCATGGCGGAGAGCAAGCTGGTGTCTGAAATTTGTTCGACTTTACTTTGATCACGTTTATTCAAACAAAGCAAAAAGTCCTAAATAAGTAGAGGCTTTAGACAAATAATTTGAATACCAAGTCTAATATTTCACTTCGGCGTTCATGGCCTGACAGAATGATTAGACTATAAATAGGTATCAAAAATTAGACTTGTAAGTTTACTTTAACAAAGATGTTAAAATGTCATTATTGGTGATAAAGAAGGGCACTGAGAAATTGGAAGAACCATAATGGTTTGATTTTTATTAACACTGCCAGCTTTTATTGTGTCATAAAAGAGCTGGGCACAATAATTGTTCATTCAAAGCACTAAAAGGCAACGTGGGTGAATACTGACCTAACGGCGGAGGTGTGGGGTCACTCTACAGAAAATGTGCGAGGAGTAGAAGGAAAGTCATTAGGGCTATAATAGAAGGGAGTAAAGAAACGTCAATAGTGATTGTTGTGAAGCAACGTATTTGATATGTGGGTATATTACTAATTTATTGAATATAACTGAAGGAAAACGTGCCGGACGGGGACGGTAATGCAAAGTAAGAGTTGTAAGGACAATATGCAAATCAGAAAACATATATGCATTTCTTTACAAGTTTCAGAATGCCACATTTGCAAACTACCAAAAAAAAATGCAACTTTAGTTAGCATCCTGTGCAATCAAATCATAAGTAGAGTTACAGCTCTGATAGAAATTATAGATAACATATTTTCAGTATTTTACAGCTGTCAATTAGTAGTAGGTAATGAATTAGCCCCAAATGTATACGCAAATGTAACGTCATAAAAACGAGGGACTTATTTCAAGAGTAAAAGCCTAAAGCAATGGCAATAACAAGGTTCACTCATCTAAGATATATCATAATAAAACCGTGATATATTTATTTACTTGAAATTTGTGATGGTCAGCTTGCCAGAGCGGTTGCAATAGAGTGTGTGCGCAAGGGGAAGCAGGTCCCAGGGAGCCTGACCTTGAGGCGGCTGTTTTCTTGCTCTAAGTATCTTAGTACCAAGTAGTTCTTTAACTTTGCTCGGGGAACAGTGAAATCTCTCGCACCTTTGGTTACCTTCCTTTTCTATTCTAACAATATTTAAATATTTAACTTACCATATGTAAAACATCCTCAACTGCTCTTTCTCAGCGCCCTGCCACTAAATTCCAGTCACACCTGGCCATTGCTCCTCACACTCACATAACCCTCATTGATGAAATGTTTAATCAATTTAAATCTTTCAATTGTACACCCAATTCTCAGGTAGAGAGACCCTTAAATAAATAACTAAAATAAAACCTCCGTTACTGCTTTCATGTCCTTGCACATGTGCAATCTAGCTTCACAACTTCAGACCCCACCATGCCTCAGATTCAGCATTTGCACCAGAAAGGCATGAGCTGATGTAGGATGCAGCAGAGGAGAAACCTAACTATGCTTTGCTTCTTTAGTCTCTTTAGGCCTTTAAATAGGATATTTCACCATGTTATCTTCCAAAGGTTGGGGTGGCAGAATTAATATATGTTTCATAATCGGTTTGTTGACCATGTTCTTATCAGACCTGACATATTCTTTACAATCCAGCACCTACCTTTTAATATTATATCATAACACTTTTCCAACTCATATAGTCACGGAACCTTAACTGCCATTCATAAAAAGATGACATACAAACTTCAGATCTAGTCTGAACCTCATTGAAATTATAAAATGTCCAGAAGTAGGTATATAAAATAAGGCCCTTAATTGAATGGCCCTCTATTTGTCACAGTAATATTGCACCTGGTAAATTCAGGTAATGTTGCACGTCAGAATGAAGGATAACTGTTAGAAATGGGGTTTCTGGTTGGCTAGGGTATGCACCTCAGCCAGGCAGAACCTACCCACTCTAGTCAGGGCAAGGGGGTTACACGTCCAAGATAACCCATGCTCACCCCCTTGGTAGCTTGGCACGAGCAGTCAGGCCTATCCCAGAGGCAATGTGTAAAGCATTTGCACAACACACACAACACACGTGACGTAAAATGTACACCACAAAGTAAACACAACACTGAGCTATGTAAAAATAATCTGTATTGCACAAAACATAATTAGACCAACATTACACGTAAGTAATACCCTGCTACTTTAGCAGTTGTCAGAATGTTACATAAGTTACTAATACTCTGCAAGAATATGCAGTTGTCACATTAGAACACGTAAGTACTCAGGATTCTGCAACATAGGCAGCAGTCAGGAATTACAAGAAGAGTTATATGCACATGTCATGAATAACCCCTAAATACCCATAAAAGGAACAACAGAGAATATCTCACAGGTCATATAAATACATATCTGCTTATCATGCTCATAGAAGAAACATTAGCATATAGGTAAAAACATCAAACACAGGTAGGTAATATGTGAACCAAAGAACTTTAGTTGCCAACTATTATTGGTCCCTTAAAAAAAGTACCTGGTTGGACGAAGAGGCACTGCCAGTGCCTAAAATGCGAACAATGGGGCCCCTGGCGCTCCTATGCGCAAAACGGGGGCCTCGGATTTCCTTGGGAGGAGAAGAGGGCGGCACGCACCTCCTCAATCCTGTTGACGGGCCCCTCTGGGGACCTGGATTATTGGGGGCCTCCCTAGGCCTCCACCAGCCCTCACGAGGGGGGCCCGAGTCAGGGTCAACCTTTGAGTAAGGAAGGGGGCGCCGATAGGAGCACGCTTGCTCCGGATACAAGCAGGAAGGTTTTCTTCGTGCCCTGGGGGCACTGAGATGAGCGTGATCCTCGCGCTCTGAGATAATTCGAAAGCCCGGCTGCGGCGGTGAATCTTGGCAGCAGGGGAGCGCTAAAGAAAGCGCGAGGGCTTGTTTCTCAGCCCGGGTTGCGGCAGTGATTTGGGCAGAAGTAAAGCGCTTTTCAAAGCGCTAGGGCAAATTTAAAGCCCGGGCTGCGGCAGTGATCTTTTTCCCAGCAAGGAAGAGAGTGCATTTTTCCAAAGCGCTCTGGGCAAAGCTGTACAGATCGATGCAGGGGTCAGGGGCCACTGCACCCTGCCCCTGGGAGCAAGCAGGACAAGAAGAAGCACAGGGATGGTGGGCCCAGCTACAGGCCAGCACAATGCAGATGGTGGCAGTTCCTCCTAGTGACCAGGCAGGTCACAGGTCAGCACAACAGCAGCAGTCCAAGGTGGTTTCCTGGTGAGTCCATTCATCAGTGTTCTGTGTCCAGTTTCAAGTTCCAAGAATGTTCAAATTGTGGGGGAAATTCTCCTGTACTCATACTGGGTTTACAGTGTGTCTTACAATGGCAGGGAGAGGAGGTTCCAGCCAGTTACAACTGGTTCTGGGAGTGCCCCCTCTCTCCTTTCAGCACAGGCTCCAAACATCAGTGGGGGGTTAACGACCCTATTGTGTGAGGCCAGGGCACAGTCTTTACAAATGCAGGTGTGCCCCTCCTCTCCCTTCTCTCAGCCCAGGAAGGCTTTACAATATGTAGATGCACCTCTGTGACACCTCCACCCTCCCTGTGTTCAGGATGTCTGAGAAGTATGCACAAAGCCCCAACTGTCAGTCTGCCCAGACGTGGATTGGAGAGAAGCTGCAAAACCCCAAAGTCATAAGCACAGATAAATGCACACTTTCTAGAAGTGGCATTTCCGTGATAGTAATAAAAAATGCACCTACACCAGTAAGCTGCATTTCTCACCACTACCACAACCATACCAAACATGCCTACGCTACCCCCTCATAAATCAGACAATACCCCTTTACACATAAGGGAGGGCATCTCCAATGCAATCCTATGAGGAGGCAGCACTCACAGCAGTGAGACACCAATTTAGGCTGTTTGTCACTACCAGGACAGGCCACGCAACATGACACATGTCCTTCCTTCTACATACATGGCACCCTGCCCAAAGGGCTAGCTAGGGCGTACCTTAGGGGTGACTTACATGTAGTACAAGGGGAGTTCTGGGCCTGGCAAGTAAATTTAGATGCCAGGTCCCTGTGGCAGGAAACTGCGCACACAGGCCCTGCGCTAGCAGGCCTTAGATGGGTTTGACAGGCTACTTCAGTGGGTGGCGCAAGCAGCGCTGCAGTCCCACTAGTAGCACTTAATTTACAGGCCCTGGGTATAGGGATACCACTTTACAAGGGACTTATAGGTAAATTAAATATGCCAATTAGGTATAATCCAATCATACCAATTTTGTAAGGGAGAGCAAATGCACTTTAGCACTGGTTAGCAGTGAAAAAGTGCTCAGAGTCAAAACGTCAGCCAACAAAGGTCAGAAAAATAAGGAGGCAAAAAGCAAAAAGTCTGGGGAATGACCCTGTAAAAGGGCCAGGTCCAACAATAACACAGTAATATTGCATATTTTCTGATGTTGTAAACTGCAAATCTATATTGTGGTTTGTCCTTGAACAAGTTGAACTAGATAATACCTGGCAAAGTGGATGCAGAGAAAAAGTGCAGCATTTGCAAACTACATTTAATCCTGATTTGGGTGGAGACCCATATTTGTGCCTCTAACAGCATAATTGGGAACTTAGCTGAAGGCTCTGAGTGTCAACCTTAAATATTGTAAGTCACAATGGATGGCAACATGCCTAAGCATACAACAGTGTAAATTTACTCTTGGAAGCTCACGATCGAGGAAGCTGGGTGTTTTCTATGGGTGTTGTATGAAAATTGAGGAAACTAAAGGCCAGATTTATAATCTGGAGGATGGCCAGTTTCTCCACTAGGGCAACAAAGTAATTTACTCTGTTGACCTGATGGAGGTTCTGTCTGCGAAATTTAAAAATGACCACCAAGAACGCGTTAATTTCTATCACAGCAGTTCCTGTCATTGCTTCTTGCAGTTCGGTGCAGGGCTCTGTAAATATGACAGAGCCGTGCACCAAACTGTTTTCTTTTTATTTAAAAAAACAACACCAAAACAGGAATATTTTCTTGAAAATTAAAAATAAAATGCTCCCCTGGCCATGCAGTGTGAGCCCTCTGCGAAGACAAGGGGAGCAGACAAGGGCAATTTTCACGTCCCATACCGCCAGGGTTTTCCTGGAGGTGACAGGCAGTAAAAACTGGCCCCTAATTCTGCCTATCTATATTAGGTGAGGAGAATTAGAGGTCTGCCTCGGAGATCCCTTAATTCACAAGGCCGACAAAGGGGTTTAATACAGAGAGGGAGTAGTCTTGATTAGTAATAGTAGATGTGATTAAACCAAAGGTCTGCTCACATCTAAGTTCAGTGGATGGACCATTACATTGGCAGTATGTGTACTCCGTCACCGTTGCAACAGAGTATACATGCTGCCAACATATAAATTAGGTTCTAAATCCAGAATATGAGATTTAGAGGAGTAAGAATGTCATTACATTTTCAATTTCCTACAGTACTGTTGTATATAACAGATGTTACTGCACTTTACATATAAAAACTAAAATTACCACACAGCATACGGATGGATTAGTCAGATAAAAATCATTCAAGCGGTTTTAGCAGCCTGCAGTGATCAACAGTGTCAAATGCTGTTTACAAGTTGACCAGTATTAGTAGGCAAGGATTGCTTTCATCCATATTGTGATAGTTGTCATTGATGTCCTTTGTCTCTGTGCAGAACCTTGCTCTTAAAACCTGGTGGGTATTCAGTAGGGACATGTTTATTGATAATATATTTGCTTAATTGTTTAGTTATATATAACTCAAAGGTTGTAACTAGCCCTGAAAAGCTAGTAATTAGTCCGATGTTTGTAGGATGTTTGGGTTAAAGTGTATTTTTCTCAAATGCTAGTGAGCTGGCCTGTTTTATGGAGTTGTTAAAGTTAAAACGTCTGTAAAAAAGAAGTGATTGAACAGAAGATTCCAGGACTTTTCAAAGGAACAATGTAATGATGTGTGAAAATACTGATATCTTAAAAATAGTGTTTGGATTTTAGATCGTTATCATTTCATAATACTTCAGATGTTACTGGCATTTAGGCGTTCCAAGTGCCTGATGTTTTTAGGTGTAGATTGTAATTTTGAGATAATTTGGGCACAATTTTGTCTGTGATTATTTTTATTGTGCCTCTGGAAAAAAGAAAATCATCTGTTACAATTTGTAAATTTGTAACGGAAGGAGGACTTCACATGCCAGCTGCTGAATTTGATGAAGTTAAGATTTGCTCCTGCAGTCTTTGCTGTTAAGTTAGACATTTTGTTATCATATATCAAAGTTTTGATTTTTGAAACATGCCTTGGTTTTTCAGCATTAAGTAGACTTATCAAGAGAACAGTAAACCAAGAATGTCTCAAATTAGATTTAAGATGTTTACTATTGAAAAGAGTAATAGAGCCAGTAATGCCAACAATGTTTCTTGCATAAATGAAGAATCGTGGAATTCTTCTTCGTGAGGTCAAGGAGCTTCCATTTGGATGGTAGGAACTCATTGAAGGAAGATTCTCTGATACTTCTAGGTGCCGGACCCAGATTTGTTTTCTAGTTTGATTTAACCCCTTCGCTGCCAGGCCTTTTCCCCCTCCTGTGCCAGGCCTTTTTTTGCCTATTTGGGGCAGTTTGCGCTTAGGCCCGCATAACTTTTTGTCCACATAAGCTAACCAAGCCAAATTTGCGTCCTTTTTTTCCAACATCCTAGGGATTCTGGAGGTACCCAGACTTTGTGGGTTCCCCTGAAAGAGGCCAAGAAATTGGCCAAAATACAGGGAAAATGTTGTTTTTTTCAAAAAAATTGGAAAAAGTGGCTGCAGAAGAAGGCTTGTGGTTTTTCCCCTGAAAATGGCATCAACAAAGGGTTTGCGGTGCTAAACTCAGCAGCTTCCCAGCTTTCAGGAACAGGCAGACTTGAATCAGAAAACCTAATTTTTCAACACAATTTTGGCATTTTTCTGGGACATACCCCATTTTTGCAATTTTTTGTGCTTTCAGCCTCCTTCCAGTCAATGACAGAAATGGGCATGAAACCAATGCTGGATCCCAGAAACCTAAACATTTCTGAAATGTAGACAAAATTCTGAATTCAGCAAGGGGTCATTTGTGTAGATCCTACAAGGGTTTCCTACAGAAAATAACAACTGAAAAAGAAAAATATTGAAATTTAGGTGAAAAAAACATAAATGTTTCTCTACGTTTTACTCTGTAACTTTTCCCTGCAATGTCAGATTATCGAAAGCAATATACCGTTACGTCTGCTGGACTCCTCTGGGGATATATAGGGCTTGTAGGTTCATCAAGAACCCGAGGAACCCAGAGCCAATAAATGAGCTGCACCCTGACGTGCGTTTTCATTCTATACCGGGTATACAGCAATTCATTTGCTGAAATATAAAGAGTAAAAACTTGCTATCAAGAAAACCTTTGTATTTCCAAAAAGGGCACAAGATAAGGTGTTGAGGAGCAGTGGTTATTTGCACATCTCTGAATTCCGGGGTGACCATACTAGCATGTGAATTACAGGGATTTTCTCAAATAGATGTCTTTTTTACACACTCTCCTATATTTGGAAGGACAAAATGTAGAGAAAGACAAGGGGCAATAACACTTGTTTTGCTAATCTATGTTCCCCCAAGTCACCCGATAAAAATGATACCTCACTTGTGTGGATAGGCCTAGCGCCCGCGACAGGAAACGCCCCAAAGCGCAACGTGGACACATCCAAATTTTTGGAAGACAACAGAGGTGTTTTTTGCGAAGTGCCTACCTGTAGATTTTGGCCTCTAGCTCAGCCGGCACCTAGGGAAACCTACCAAACCTGTGCATTTCTGAAAACTAGAGACCTAGCGGAATCCAAGGAGGGGTGACTTGCGGGGCTCGGACCAGGTTCTGTTACCCAGAATCCTTTGCAAACCTCAAAATTTGGCTAAAAAAACACATGTTCCTCACATTTCTGTGGCAGAAAGATCTGGAATCTGAGAGGAGCCACAAATTTCCTTTCACCCAGCGTTCCCCCAAGTCTCCCGATAAAAATGATACCTCACTTGTGTGGGTAGGCCTAGCGCCCGCGACAGGAAACGCCCCAAAGCGCAACATGGACACATCCAAATTTTTGGAAGACAACAGAGGTGATTTTTGCGAAGTGCCTACCTGTAGATTTTGGCCTCTAGCTCAGCCGGCACCTAGGGAAACCTACCAAACCTGTGCATTTCTGAAAACTAGAGACCTAGGGGAATCCAAGGAGGGGTGACTTGCGGGGCTTGGACCAGGTTCTGTTACCCAGAATCCTTTGCAAACCTCAAAATTTGGCTAAAAAAACACATGTTCCTCACATTTCTGTGTCCGAAAGTTCTGGAATCTGAGAGGAGCCACAAATTTCCTTCCACCCAGCGTTGCCCCAAGTCTCCCGATAAAAATGATACCTCACTTGTGTGGGTAGGCCTAGTGCCGGCGACAGGAAACACCCCAAAGCGCAACGTGGACACATCCTAAATTTTGGAAAAAAACAGAGGTGTTTTTTGCGAAGTGCCTACCTGTAGATTTTGGCCTCTAGCTCAGCCGGCACCTAGGGAAACCTACCAAACCTGTGCATTTCTGAAAACTAGAGACCTAGGGGAATCCAAGGAGGGGTGACTTGCGGGGCTCGGACCAGGTTCTGTTACCCAGAATCCTTTGCAAACCTCAAAATTTGGCTAAAAAAACACATGTTCCTCACATTTCTGTGGCAGAAAGTTCTGGAATCTGAGAGGAGCTACAAATTTCCTTCCACCCAGCGTTCCCCCAAGTCTCCCGATAAAAATGATACCTCACTTGCGTGGGTAGGCCTAGCGCCGGCGACAGGAAACACCCCAAAGCGCAACGTGGACACATCCTAAATTTTGGAAAAAAACAGAGGTGTTTTTTGCGAAGTGCCTACCTGTAGATTTTGGCCTCTAGCTCAGCCGGCACCTAGGGAAACCTACCAAACCTGTGCATTTCTGAAAACTAGAGACCTAGGGGAATCCAAGGAGGGGTGACTTGCGGGGCTCGGACCAGGTTCTGTTACCCAGAATCCTTTGCAAACCTCAAAATTTGGCTAAAAAAACACATGTTCCTCACATTTCTGTGGCAGAAAGTTCTGGAATCTGAGAGGAGCTACAAATTTCCTTCCACCCAGCGTTCCCCCAAGTCTCCCGATAAAAATTATACCTCACTTGCGTGGGTAGGCCTAGCGCCCGCGACAGGAAACGCCCCAAAGCGCAACGTGAACACATCCAAATTTTTGGAAGACAACAGAGGTGATTTTTGCGAAGTGCCTACCTGTAGATTTTGGCCTCTAGCTCAGCCGGCACCTAGGGAAACCTACCAAACCTGTGCATTTCTGAAAACTAGAGACCTAGGGGAATCCAAGGAGGGGTGACTTGCGGGGCTCGGACCAGGTTCTGTTACCCAGAATCCTTTGCAAACCTCAAAATTTGGCTAAAAAAACACATGTTCCTCACATTTCTGTGCCCGAAAGTTCTGGAATCTGAGAGGAGCCACAAATTTCCTTCCACCCAGCGTTCCCCCAAGTCTCCCGATAAAAATGATACCTCACTTGTGTGGGTAGGCCTAGTGCCGGCGACAGGAAACACCCCAAAGCGCAACGTGGACACATCCTAAATTTTGGAAAAAAACAGAGGTGTTTTTTGCGAAGTGCCTACCTGTAGATTTTGGCCTCTAGCTCAGCCGGCACCTAAGGAAACCTACCAAACCTGTGCATTTCTGAAAACTAGAGACCTAGGGGAATCCAAGGAGGGGTGACTTGCGGGGCTCGGACTAGGTTCTGTTACCCCGAATCCTTTGCAAACCTCAAAATTTGGCTAAAAAAACACATGTTCCTCACATTTCTGTGCCCGAAAGTTCTGGAATCTGAGAGGAGCCACAAATTTCCTTCCACCCAGCGTTCCCCCAAGTCTCCCAATAAAAATGATACCTCACTTGTGTGGGTAGGCCTAGTGCCCGCGACAGGAAATGGCCCAAAACACAACCTGGACACATCACATTTTTTCATAGAAAACAGGGCCTACCTGTGGATTTTGGCCTCTAGCTCAGCCGGCACCTGGGGAAACCTAGCAAACCAGCGCATTTTTGAAAACTAGAAACCCAGGGGAATCCAAGATGGGGTGAATTGTGGGGCTCTGACCAGGTTCTGTTACCCAGAATCCTTTGCAAACCTCAAATTTTGGCTAAAAAAACATGTTTTCCTCACATTTCAGTGACAGAAAGTTCTGGAATCTGAGAGGAGCCACAAATTTCCTTCCACCTAGCGTTCCCCCAAGTCTCCTGATAAAAATGATACCTCACTGGTGTGGGTAGGCCTAGCGCCCGCGACAGGAAATGGCCCAAAACACAACGTGGACACATCACATTTTTTCATAGAAAACAGTGCCTACCTGTGGATTTTGGCCTCTAGCTCCGCCGGGCCCAGGGGGGGGCAGAAATGGCCTAAAATAAATTTGTCCCCCAACCCCCCTGCCCCCCCGGGAGCGACCCTTGCCTATGGGGTCGCCCCCCCTTGCGTGACATTGGTGCCAAAAAAAAAATCCCCGGTGCCTAGTGGTTTCTGCCCCCCTTGGGGGCAGATTGACCTACAATCGGCCAATCTGCCCACAAGGGGGGCAGAAATGGTCTAAATACAATTTGCCCCCCAGGGGAGCGACCCTTGCCTAATGGGTCGCTCCCCATCTCTACAAAAACAAACAAACAAACAAAAAAAAAACACAAAAAAACCAATTTGCCCTGGCGCCTAGAGGTTTCTGCCCCCCCCCCCCCGGGGCAGATCGGCCTAATACCAATAGGCCGATCTGCCCCCAGGGGGGGCAGAAATGGCCTAAAATAAATTTGCCTCCCAACCCCCCCGGGGAGCGACCCTTGCCTGCAAGGTCGCTCCCCTTGCGTGACGGCGCAAAAAAAAGATCCCTGGTGCCTAGTGGTTTCTGCCCCCCTTGGGGGCAGATTGACCTACAATCGGCCACTCTGCCTCCAAGGGGGGCAGAAATGGTCTAAATACAATTTGCCCCCAGGGGAGCGACCCTTGCCTAATGCGTCGCTCCCCATCTCTAAAAAAACAAACAAACAAAAAAAAAACCCACACAAAAAAAAATGTGCCCTGGCGCCTAAAGGTTTCTGCCCCCCCCCGGGGGCAGATCGGCCTAATACCAATAGGCCGATCTGTCCCCAGGGGGGCAGAAATGGCCTAAAAAAAATGTGCCCCCCCCACCCCCCCCGGGGAGCGACCCTTGCCTGCAAGGTCGCTCCCCTTGCGTGACGGCGCAAAAAAAAGATCCCTGGTGCCTAGTGGTTTCTGCCCCCATTGGGGGCAGATTGACCTACAATCGGCCAATCTGCCCCCAAAGGGGGCAGAAATGGTCTAAATACAATTTGCCCCCCAGGGGAGCGACCCTTGCCTAATGCGTCGCTGCCCATCTCTAAAAAAACAAACAAAAAAAAAACCACAAAAAAACTATTTGCCCAGGCGCCTAGAGGTTTCTGGCCCCCCCTGTGGGCAGATCGGCCTAATACCAATAGACCGATCTGCCCCCAGGGGGGGCAGAAATGGCCTAAAATAAATTTGCCCCCCTCACCCCCCCTCCCCCGGGGAGCGACCCTTGCCTACAAGGTCGCTCCCCTTGCGTGACGGCGCAAAAAAAGATCCCTGGTGCCTAGTGGTTTCTACCCCCCTTGGGGGCAGATTGACCTACAATCGGCCAATCTGCCCCCAAGGGGGGCAGAAATGGTCTCAATACAATTTGCCCCCCAGCGGAGCGACCCTTGCCTAATGCGTCGCTCCCCATCTCTAAAAAAACAAACAAACAAAAAAAAAACACAAAAAAACTATTTGCCCAGGCGCCTAGAGGTTTCTGCCCCCCCGTGGGCAGATCGGCCTAATACTAATAGGCCGATCTGCCCCCAGGGGGGGCAGAAATGGCCTAAAATAAATTTGCCCCCCTCACCCCCCCCCAGGGAGCGACCCTTGCCTACAAGGTCGCTCCCCTTGCGTGACGGCGCAAAAAAAAGATCCCTGGTGCCTAGTGGTTTCTGCCCCCCTTGGGGGCAGATTGACCTAAAATCGGCCGATCTGCCCCCAAAGCGGGCAGAAATGGCCTAAATACAATTTGCCCCTCCAGGGGAGCGACCCTTGCCTAAGGGGACGCTCCCCATCTGTAAAACACAACAACAACAAAAATCCCTGGTGCCTAGTGGTTTCTGCCCCCCATGGGGGCAGATCGGCCTAATAAAAATAGGCTGATCTGCCCCCATGGGGGGCAGAAATGGCCTAAAATAAATTTGCCCCCCAAGGGAACGACCCTTGCCTAAGGGGTCGCTCCCCTTACGTGAAAAACAAACAAACAAAAAAAACTCCCTGGTGTGTAGTGGTTTCTGCCCCCCTTGGGGGCAGATTGGCCTCATAAAAATAAGCCAATGGGGGCAGAAATGGCCTAAATATAATTTCCCCCTATGGGAGCGACCCTTGCCTAAGGGGTCGCATCCCACACCTAAAAAACAAAAGAAAACAAATAAAAAAACAAACAAAAAAAAAGTATCCCTGGTGTCTAGAGGTTTCTGCCCCCACTGGGGGCAGATCGGCCTAATAATAGGCCGATCTGCCCCCAGGGGGGGCAGAAAAGGCCTTAAAAAAAAATGACCCCCTGGGAGCGACCCTTGCCCAAGGGGTCGCTCCCTTCTGTCAATTTCATATAAAAAAAAAAAAATCCCTGGTGTCTAGTGGGGTTTCAAAAGCCGGATTGCAAGCAATCCGGCTTTTGAAACCCTTCGGAGAGACTTCGAAGGGAACTAAATACATTTCCTTCCCTTTGAAGCCCCTCCGGGCCTCCCCCACGTGATCGAAAGAGAAATGCTGAGCATTTCTCTTTCGATCGCGGGGGAGGTTGTGTGATTGTCAGCGCGCGCTCGCGCGCTGATGTCACGAGGGGGGGGGGTGGGGGGGTCGGGGGTTGAAGGGGAAGGGATTCCCCTGTCAGCCCTGACCTAGGGGGGTGGGGGGGCGGCCCTCGGGAGGAGCGCTAGCGCTTCTCCCGAGGGCAGCATTCAGGACGTAATGGTTACGTCCATGGCGCCACACGGGCGCTGCCATGGACGTAACCATTACGTCCGTGGCGGGGAAGGGGTTAAGCTGGTGAGGTTGGTTGTATGTCATGGTAAAGAAAGGTATAGGGAATTCATACCAGGCACCTTCAAATAGAGGGAAACATTTTACTACCAATGTTCCACATGTGAGGTTGAGATTCAACTTTTGTAATAGGATGATAGTGCGGAAAATTGAAATAAGTCATGCATTAGGAGGTGGTTATCTAGTTCCCAACAATTATAAGTTTCCCCAGACAGTATTAAAGTCTCCCAGGTATCCATTTTAGTGGGAGGATCATTTTGTTCTGTGCAATGCATTCAAGCGTTTTTCAGTGAAGGCAGTTTTCAGGTAGGGTGGCTAGTTGATTTTATACATTGACGTGGCATAAGTAGGAGAAATTAAATAGGATTTTTTTAAGTATTGGAAGCTAATGAAGGGTATAGAGGGGAGTAATTTTTATTTTAGAAGGCTGTTAAAAATGATGGTGATGCCGCTTGCAAGGCTTATGATATTGTTGTGCAAACCAGTACGTGGATTATGCTAATTGAATGACAATGCCCTATTGCCATAGGTGAGTGAAACACAGTATATCATGTTCATCAGTGTCTATGAAATTAGTTGGACAGTTATACCTTACATACATTTTTGCATATTGTGTTTCTGCAGCCCCTGCATTTTCTGCATAATTATGGTTTTGCTACATTTGCCACAAAGTCCACCATCTGCTGTTTAATTGAAGATTTTAACAAAAATGTTGCTTCTAGCTCAAACGGATCAAAAGTTACAAATAAATGCAGAAACGCATTTCCGCACAGTTCAAAGTCCTTTCTCAAGGTTGATTGTCCTCCATTCAGTATCTTATTACTGTACTTGAGTGTTAAAGTAGTACTTGTGAAGTGATACCTTTGCTAAGAAAGTACTAACAAGCATTGGCAATGCCAGTAGGTTTGGCTTTAAAGGAATGTTGTATAGTTATGTGAAGAATTCCAAGTTGATAGCATGGGAAAGAATCTGTATTTGTGATGAAACAAAGAACTGCAGAATAATATTGGTGTAGATCAAAAGGTCACAAGACAGTTGCACTGTCAAGCCAGACCTAAAAAAATCCACGTAGGTTAAAGTTTGCCCTCCCCTCGTCTGTGCTACTGCCAGAGAAAAATACCATAAATTATCTGGTATGTAAGACGCTTTAATACCTTTTAATATCATGTGTGTGCCCATGAAGGGTCAAGCTCGGGCAACTGGATAAATAAACAAAGTGGTCACAGCTGTGTGGAAGGCAAGCACTTTTGTGGAAGCGCACAACTTCTGCCCAAATAAAACATGTAGTCCTCACTCTCAACATGTGGGTGTAGCCAAAGCCCCTCTCTGTGTTTCTCACATAATTGTCTGATGACAGTTACACTTTCAAGCCAGACCATAAAAAGTGTAACAAGCATTGACAATGCCAACAGGTCTGACTTTAAATGAATGCTGTATGGTAATGTGAAGCATTACAAGTAAATATCATGGGGATGGGGATGTATCTGTGTGGAAGCAAAGAACTGTAGAATTATATTGGTTTGGGCTAGAAGGGCAGGTAACAGTTGCAGTGCCAAGTCAGACATAAACATTAATGTAGGATAATGACTACCCTCCTACCATCTCTGCTGCTGTCTTACATTAATTTTTACATATTGTGTACACTTGTCTCTTCTGTTCTAGGGGAGTGAGAGGTTTTATTTATACTCATGAAAATTGCAAATTTCAGATTACCTGAAATGTACAAAATTCTGGAACTTTCCCAGGTGCATACTTCTGTTTTATTTTGCATTGTTTATTTTGTGCTCAAGCAGAAAATCACTCAAGACTTTTTCTCCATAAGCTAGTCCCATTGTGTACATATCACTTTACTAATGAACAGGATCTATGCCCTCATATTCCGTTTACACACAGATACCACAAAATTAAGTTTGCATACTTTCACAGAAATGTGGTGAAATCTTGTGAAATTTAGTTTAAAAAATAGTGATTTTGCATACCTTTTAATCTGTTCTCTGGTGTACAAAAGTGCATCTGTTGTATCTGTTTCTCTTTTCCATCTGTTGTTTACACATTTCAGTCAACGCTAATTCAAAAGAAATATATTTTCCTAAGCTAGTACTTGGAGTTTCTGTTTCGTGGCTCTTTTCTTCTTGGTTTTTCTGTAGTCCATGGCAGGTCCAAAGCTAGGGCCTGTTCTCAGTAGGAAGTTTTTTTTTATAGGCTTATTCAAACATGTAACAAGTATCACTTGGATGATACCAGCAATGGTCTTGCTTGGCATCTGGCTTTTGTGTGGCCATTCCATTGAAGTAAAACAAGGTGTGAAGCAGATGAGATCCCCAGCAAAAAACAATTTGATTGATAAGAAAAGGATAGTCCCCAGAATATTGTTCCAATCCCAAAGGTGAGTGACAACCAAGACTGTTGAACAGGACCTTCTCTGCAGGGTCACCGCAGAATCTTGCCTTCATTTGCTGAATATTATTTTTTTTTAGGACACTTTGCACTTTACGTCTGCTAACCAATGGGAAAGTGCTTGTGTTCTCTCTTGGAGATATGGAAAAACTGGACTTCACCTGATTGGTACATTTAATTTACTTGTACATCCCTGGTAAATGGTAGTACATCTACACATGGCTTGTAAATTAAATGCTACTAGTGGGCTGCAGCACTCATTGTACCACTGACTAAAGTAGTACATGTCTCCAGGCCTGCCACTGCAGGCTGTAGTTCAGTTTTAAACTGCCATTTCCACCTGGCAAAATAAACCTTTTGCCAGGCGTAAAGCTTCCTTTTTAATACTTATAGGTCACCCCTAAGGTAGGACCTAAAGGCTCATAAGGCAGGTTGCATGGTATATAAAATGTAGAACAAGTGTGTTTACGTTTTACGTGTCCTCACAGGGAAAAACTCCTAAAGTTGTTTTTCACTGTTCTAAGGTCTATTTTTCCCACTGTCTAATATGGGGTTACCTTTTTACAGTTAATAAGTGTTGGCATTTGACTGTGAGCAGATAGAGATATGCTGTTTAGACTCAAATGAATTGTAATTTTAAATCCTCTTCACTTGCAAAGTCAAATTTTAAGTCACAGTTCTGACAATGCCACTTTTAGAAGGTTGGTATTTTCTTGTCCTATTTGTGCCTTCTGCCAGTATCCTAGGTCACATGACTGTGGGTGGCTCTGCTGTTTTGGTATGTGTATTTATTCCAGACTGTGACACTAAAGTGTTACAGAGGTAACATGTGCACTGTCTTAAAGCCAACGAAAATTAATTCAGCAAACATGAGGCGTGAAGGAAAAAGATTTGGGGGAATACCATGCCAAGGATATCACGTCTAACACCAGGCCTAAACCTTCCTTTTGGATACTTTTAAGTCACCCCTAAGATAGACCCTAAAGACTCATAAGGCAGGGTGCATTGTATTTAAAAAGTAGGACATGTGTACTCCTAAAGTCGTTTTTCACTGCTGTAAGGCTAGCTCTCCCATAGACAACAATTGATTACCATATTGCACTTAATAGGTGATAACTTCATTTTGGGAACAGATAGAGAATTGATTTTTCCACTCAAAAGAATTGTAATTTTAAATCATGTTTAATGGTGAAGTCATATTTTAAGTTATTATTCTGAAAAAAGCACTTTTAGAAGGCTGGCATTTTTCTGCCTAAACCAAATGTGCCTTTCTGCCAGTGTCGAGGGTCCCATGACTGTGAATTACTCTCCTGTGGTGTTTTGTATATTCCTCCCATACATGGGGACAAAAAGGCCTTGGGGGGCAGGGTGCTTCTCTACTGAGCAAGATGTCCTGGTGGCTTGTACTCACCCTTCCTGACCTTCAAAGGATAGCCTCAGGACTTACCCACCCCTTTTTTACTACTAAGAGCTACCTGCCCTGCCACTGACAAATTCAGTTCACACCTACACCTTCCTGCCCTTTGCTAACCTAGACAGTTTGGAGTTAAACCCTGAAAAGTGGGAAAGTTCGACAAATAGGGCATTGATCACGGGCTTACCAGAAGTGACTCAAACGGCCAGTTGGCTGGCTGCCTGTTTGAGCCACTGGGACACAACAAGCTTCCAGAGACCTCTTATGTAACTGCCGAGCTAACAAGAACTAAGTGGACCTGCCTGAGCGGTGCTACTGGCCTCTGCCACAGTGAGTCCTGATCCCCAAGAGGTGCCCCTCTAGTTCTCGGACCTTTGATTTGCATCAGTGAGAACTCCTTCTGCCTCAAAACCACAAATCCTGAGCTTCAGATGAAGATTCAGAAGTTTTTTTGGCTGTTCATAACTGCAAACAGATTCCTTGCGTAGCTCCATAATAGTATGCAATACCCATTGATACAACTCTCCAGTGATGGCCTGCTGTTCCTGTCAGCTCTGAGATTCAGCACCAATGACAACCATCCATATCGATGGCCAATGAGAAGCTCTAGCTTCAAACGGTTTGCAGTGACCAACATTCTTCCCATGTTGACAGAGAGCATGAAGCTCCGCTGCAGCTCCCCTTATAGACTTGGATTTAGTGAAGTTGAAATCTTCAGAGGGACAAGCCTGGTCCTTTATCCAACCCAAGCTGTGACTCGGAATTGACATGAATTTGTGATTTGATGCAGTCCAGTGCAACCAGACGACCACTTTGTGATTATCTGGTGCTATTTTGACTAGACACTTTACAAAATCGTAGATCTGGCATAGATTTTCGTCATTTTGGTGTCATTTCATTTATTAAAATTAACTCTTTTTTTCTAAATTGGTTTGAGATTTTTATGATATTATGATTTCACTTTAATACTGTTTCAGTGCTACATAAATACTTTACATATTTCTTCTAAGTTAGACCTGACTGCTTTTGTACCAAACTACCAGAGGGTTAAGTAAGGGTTAAGTAGATGTTTAGTTACTGACTTTTATTTTTCATCCTGACTCGGACTATGTTTATTATTTGAGTGGGGCTTCCACCAACCTCAACTAATAACCCAATGCCTTGCAAAGACCATTTGCTATTTGATAGCTACCTCTGTACTATACAGAACCATGATCACCTTTGCATAATGTGGTCTTTTTTAGATCATAAAGCATATGGAGGAAAAAAGTGTAAAAGATGAAAACTCAGATTCCATTCATGAGAGCATGCAAGGGTTGTATTCATACACCGTAATCCCTTAGTTAAAGTATAAATTAAGAGTTTCTAATTTTTTTGTCTTTCAATTTTTCACTTTACCAAGGGGTAGCTTCAGAAGGCACACTTGTGTCATATATAAGGTAAAATTAACCATTCCCCAAATTGACTACACTGTCTTACTGTCCTGATCTGAATGGAGAAAACATGTATCCATGTTTTGCTCATTTGTTGAATCAAATGTGAAAACAATTACACCAATTGTATCATGATGTATGTGGGTGTGAAACCATGGGACATAGATGATGAGCTAAGAATGTTGTGACTTCTTTGGGGTACAGCTATAGGTAAGATTTGTACATGGAAGGACACTTTGGCTTTGCACAAGTCAACTGCACTTGCTTTTAAGGAACTAATTGTTCCATTATTTATTTGATATTCAATGATCAGCAAAAACCTGACTTTCTTTAGGTCAATGACATCTTTCTTTACTCAGTAATGCCTTTTTTGTTTAGTAGTGCTTAACACTGTCATGCTTTTTTAAAAGCAATTTGCACATGTGTTTTGCAGTGTAATTATATTGGATTTGATGCGTATATGTGGTGTTGTTGCTTTTGTTTTTGAGGTTGAGCCTAGACAATGCTTTCTCCGTCTTGGGATGTATTGTATCTACTTTTTGGGCTTATAGCCCGCCTCTTGTTTTTTATTTGTTTGTTAATGTGTCCTTTAAAAATCCTTGCTTCCAAGTCGTTAATGTTTTTTTTTTTTCTTGCTCCCTTTTGTTGTTCATTCAAGCTTACAGAGCAGCACCCCAGTACTTGTTTCCGTCCAATTATCCTGTTTTAGTGTCTGCCTCAGAGACTCTTTTTGTAATTGGGAAACGGCATTTCAGAGGAGTTTTCATGTTTTGACTATCCCTCACTCAGATGTGTTTCTTCCTCCCTCCCCAAACGGTCCATGTCAGTTTCTTCTCTTACCCCACCCTGCTCATTGATGTTGCCAGCTAGGTCATTAGCAGCATACCATATCTCCACTTTTAAAACCCCAGAATTATCCATGCTCTGCGCAGGCCTTGTGGAGTTTGCTCCAGGCTCTCCTATCTCCTTACTCGTCCGCAGCTTGTCAGCTACAGTGGCCATCCCGGTACCAAACCCGGAGCCTGACATCCAGTGTAACATAATGCCATTCCACATTTGGGCTATGCCATCTTATTTAGTAAAGTACAATTTCACATTTTCTTATTTTTACACATATTCTCTACTGATTTTAAACTACTGGAATCAGAGATGAATCCTCAATGCAGAGTAACTGTGAAGTATACTAATGCAGAATACAGAGCTAAAAGGATAAAATGTGGAGACAGACATATGGATCCAATGATCTGCAGATGTTTGAGCCAATGGACAGTCCGCTGACCTCTCCCTCAGCTCCAAGTCTAAACAAATGGAGGTCCAAGCACATAACTGAATTCAGAGCTTTCAAAGCTGCCTTTCACCTCTGTCAGGTATACAGATCAATTTGACCTACTGCAGTGGGTGTGCATGCGTAACTACTTAACACTTTATGCACACATATATGTCTATATGCAATTAAATTCTATGTGTGTTTATAAAGAAAGATCAGCATATATCCGTAAACAAATGATGGATAGCTCTGTGCTGATATATAACAAATGCTTTGAGGCAACACTTCTCTATACTTGACATGACGTAATATAATATGCAGAATGCATAAACCGGCATCTGTAAAATGTTGCTGGGTAAAATGAGAGGAAGGTGCCTCTCAAAACTTTTATTTGGCAAGCATTAATACACAGATCTCTCCCTAGAGCCTAGCAGGCATCTCAACTTCCCACATGAGGAAAACAAAACATATAAATGCACAAAAAACGAACCAAGCAACGGTCTTTCAAACATCAGATGTGTGTTTGTCGCATGAAATAGTTGCAGGTGCTCAAAAACCATTTAAAGTCTTTGCAACACTACAAAATTGAGCATCCACAGCGCTACATTTAGTCACAGTCCATAGGACTTTGGAAGCAGCCCCGCTCCTTGCCCATGTTGCTTTATATTCATCCCCTCCAACAAACCCCATGTTGCTTTTACATTCATTTCCCCCTTCCCTGTGTTGCCTTTGCACTCACCGCCCCGCCCTCCCCCTTGTTTTTATTATCTGACCAGAGTACAGCCTCTCACCGGCAGCGGAAACAGTTATACTTCAGTCCAAACATGCTCCGCACAGGCCTCGTGGGACATTGCTCCAGGCTCTTCTGCCTGCCGCACCCGGTCCACAGCTTGTCGGCTGCAGTGCCTGTCCCGGTTCCTAACCCAGAGCCTGACATTCAGTACAATGTATTGGCATTCCATCTTGTTTAGTTAGATACAATTTCACATTTTCATATTTTTACATGCATTCTCTTCTGATTTTAAACTACTGAAATCAGAGACAAATCCTCAAAGCATGGTAACTGTGAAGTGTACTAATGCAGAATACGAGGCTGGAAGGATAAAAGGCGAAGTCAGACCCATGGATCCAATGACGTGGAACCGGCGAACAGTCCCCTGAGCTGTCACTGTGGTTCCAAGCCACGACCAATGGTGGTGCATGCACATACCCGGGTTCAGCACTTTACAAGCTTCGCTTCTGTGAGAAATATGGATTTATTTAACCTGCAACAGTAGGAGTGTGCATGTAACCTCCCCACATTTTATGCATGCATGTGTAATATGTAATTAAATTCTGTGTGTGTTTATAAAGAAAGATCATCATATATCTATAAACAAAAGATTGATATCTCTGTGCATATACATAACCAACGCTTTAAGACAACACAGTGCTATACTTGACATAACGTAATATAATATGCAGAATGTGCAGAACACATAAACAGGTGCATGTGAATAGTTGCATATAAATGCACAAAAAGCAAGCCAAGCAGTGGCCTTTCAAGTTGCAGATGTGTGTCTGTTACATTAAATAGGTGCATGCACATGAAAACCATTTTAACTCTTTGGAACGCTACAAAATTGAGCATCCATGGTATTACATTTAATTGGAGTCTGTAGGAATTTGGAAGCAGCCTTGCTCCTTGCCTGTGTTGCTTTCATATCCATTCTACCACCTAATCCCAGGTTATTTTCACATTCATCCCACCACCCTTCTCTGTGTTGCCTCTGTGCTCACCGCCCCACCCTCTCCCTTGTTTTTATTCTCTGACCAGAGTTCAGCCACTCGCCCGCAGTGGAAACAACCCTACTCTGGTCCGAACATGCTTGGTGCATGCCTAGCGGACTTCGCTCCAGGCTCTCCTGTCTGCCTCACCTGGTCCGCAGCTTGTCACAACACTGTCAGAATGAAGAACTCTGCTGCTCCTCATGCCCCATCCACATATCATCCCTTCCCCAGGTGATGTACAGTTTCGCAAAAAAAGCAATTGTCAAAGCTAAAAGGCTGATAAAGCGAGACCTATTGGCTATGCCAATGCTTGCTTTGCGTGGAAGTGTAGTTAATCAATCAATAACATCAAAAAATCAGAAGATGATCCTGAGACCTTGATTGAGTTACAACCGACTGGAATTGCACCATCTGATGCAACCATTAACTCAGTTCCCCTCTATTGTCTCTTCTGACTAGCAATTTGCAGTTGTTGGTATCAGGAGAATGGTCAATGCAAATGAAAATAAACCCCATCTGTCCCAGTCATCCTCTCACCCATTCCTCTGAGTGGCTTTGTTTGGCCATTTGCTGGCATTCCCACACCCCTCGAAGAGGTAGACTTCTACTATACTGAAAATTATGTGGTAAGAGGCGATGCTGTTGTGATTGTGGACAGCAATGTTGAAAACAGTAGGAAAATAGGAAAAGGTTGACAGATATGGAGAGGGTGATAGAGATTCTTTTAGTTCATCATTTTTTATGACTTTCGGTTGTTTTGGATTGTCCATGCTCTGCATTTTTAATATACCCTTCCCCTGACCAAGGCTGTCCTTTGTATTTTATTTCACCGTTTCATTCTCATTTCTTCAGTGTTGTGTATCCACTTCTCTGTTTGCCACTGTATTTCCTCTATTGTCCATTCACATATCCTACATTCTTTCCACCTCCACATTTCGATTATCGCATTTGTCATACTTATTACATGTCTCAGGCCTCTCTGGCTCAATCACATGATCTTGGTCAACTCATATTTATCTGCACATGTCTAGTCATCATATTTACATTGTGCGGGTGCATGTTAGCTGATAGGATGAGTGACAATACAGGTCTACAGCTACATATGTCAGAAACATAAGCATGGTGTAATTCAGATCTGGCCGATCCACATACATACAATCATTGCATTGTACATGGATCTGCATGCTTCATGACGTGGTGACATGAAGAAGTGATGCTGGTGGTGTGTTAAGGTTGTGCATGTGTGTGCATGCAGGCCCAGTAGGAAGCTGTAAAAAGTGATTCCATGATCCAACCACTGTGAGTTGCTCAGTTGTTGGTTGATTTTGGGAAAGTAGCATATTCCTCACCAGGTGCATTCTGGGGGTGGCAGCATTTGTAGGGGCAGTATGTTTCAAGGAATAGGTTCAGTCAAAGGGGTAGAAGACCCTTTGTTAAAATGTTTTGCACAGCAACAGTTAGGGTCTGAATGTAGTCATTGTGTCCTAACATTTCATCAGCACATGTTCTCACTCATGTGGGCTCTTCATGTGCTAGGCACCATCACATTGCAGAAATCCCATGAGCAACCTTGTGAAACTGTGTGGACTTCTACGTGTTGTTGACAACACACACTAGGATTTTCACTGCATGGCCCACCATTCTCTGCACTGATAGGAAGGAATCCTTCAAAGACCTTTGCTGTGAGGAAGTCCTAGCCACAGATTGCATCAGTGCTTTTGGTAGGATTTCCTGGTGGCACATGTGCCCTGTGCTGCATTGCATGAGGGTGTGTTGCTGATGTGTTCCAGCTCATCTAACTTGCATAGAAGATTGCTACTGTGAAGGGCTTGGACTGTTCTTGGACATGTACCCCTAAAATCCATCACCAGTGTTCGTAAGTGTTGTGAAGTTGATTGAACAATTGCCTGGTCCCCAGGCACCACCAACACCACCTCAGAGCAGACATGGATGGACTCATTTAGGATATCCTGGGTCTCAGGAAGAAGCAACTAGGTTGTAGGCTAAGATGGCTTTGCAACTGTGTCCAGAAGAGATCTAATACCTTAGAAAGTGGTACCAATGGAACCACACAGTACCCTTCTTCCTCCTGTCTGTTGTATTGTTAACTAAAAAAACAGAGGCAACCGATCTCCTGCTAGAATGAACTACTGTATCAACACGGGAGGATGGTGCATTGGGGTTGGATGATACCTACATCAGACCTACAGGGCCTGTATGTGTCACTAAACACATTTTAAGAAATTTGGGTCTTAGGGGGTAGGTACCCACTTCAAGTAACAAATCCAATCCCTGTTAGGGTGAATCACTAAAGTCACTACATTAACCTGATACCACCTCCCTGCAGCTATGCCACACAGGAGACAGGCTTAACTTAGAGGCAATGTGTAAAGTAATTATGCACAACAGTGATAAAGTCAAAATGCAACAGAAGAAAAATCAAAAACCAATTTAGAAAAATATAATACATTTTAATAAACAAAATGACACACAGCATTACATAATCCAATAATGGAAACCAGAGGTATGCATTTTTAAATATTTACATAAAAAATAGCACCCAAAAACATTAAGCCCCATCTACCAATTTTAAATAAAAACATAGCACCAAAACACATTAAGCCTTTGCACTTGACCAGTACCTAGGTGTAAGTTAAGGCCAGCCACGAAGGAGCATGGGTCGGAAACAGAAACCATGGCCAACCAGGTCAGAGGTTTACCCTTTGGACCTAATCCTTGAAATTAAAGTCAAACATCTTTAGTGAGGCAAGCTATTAGTCTGTGACCAAAGAGGGCTCCACTTTATTAGGTAGCGACTGGAAGCGGGCTCAGTGAAGCTGTTAACTTTTAGAAAAAAACTCAGAGCAGGATAAATTTTATATGAATGCCCAAGAAATATCCCTCTCCAGCAGGATATATGTGACGCCCTTGCCCACTGAAGATTTCTATTTTTGAACCTGGTTTTTGGAGCTTGGATTCTTTCATTGGGGCAAGGCTGCACGCTGTAGCAGAAGAGGGCTCCACAAGGATGGATAGCTTTTCCGCAATGTCCCACTGAATTGGGTTTGCTGCTGAGGAAAATCTCTGAGTGGGAGCAACCTAAACCTTAGGCCCAGCAACAACACACCTTCTTCAAATTGACAAAGACTAGCACACTTTGTCACGGTCACAGAATTTTGGGGACAGTATTTAGGGGTCAAATCTCACTCCAGCAGAGGTCAGCAGCAGAATCTAGGGCAGATCCAGCAGAACAGTTTCAGAAAAAAGCCTCTTATAGCTTGTTGTGTTCCTGAAGCTTGAACAGGAGGCCTTCTAGGCTCTCCTCAAGTCATAATCTAGTCCTTCTCTGTTCTTCCACAGGCCTAGAAAATGTTCTGAGGAGGGTACTGAGGATGCCACATTTATACCTAGCACCAGGCTGTGGCTGGGAGAAACTGACTGCACACAGTCCCACAGTGCCCCTCTCTACCTACAACTAGGATGGCATAACCTTTCATCCTCTGTGCAGAATGTCTGTGCCCACCTCAGACGTGTGGGTAAGGAAATGAGCTGTTGCTCCTCTGTGGTCACTCTAAACCACACCTGGGGGAACCTCCCCTCCCTCTGGGATTGGTACATGCATGAAAGGGGCAAAGGGAGGGATCAGACATGATGTTAGCTAACATTAGCTTATGACACTTGTGGCTATTTTAAAGTTAATCGTGTTCATGAGTCCAGCCCACAGGTCATCCTGTCAAGAGGACACAACACCAAGGCCTTTTCTCTTTGCTCTGGAGGCAATTATACCCCTCATCAAGGGGCCTAGTCAGTTGCCATTTGACAGTTGGAGCTCATTCAAATGGAATTTGGAGACTTTAGGCAGGGAAAAGATAACTTTCTAAAAGTACTTTTTCCAATTTTTTATTAACAATCTAACTTCACTAGTAGATTGGGCGTGTAATACACATTTCAAAAACTCTAAGAATTAATTTTGCAGATGTTTCTTAACTGGAGATAGCATTGTTTAATGTAATATTGTATCCCAATTCTTTCCTATGATAGGGCCAACCCTGCTACCATGAAAATGGCCTTCGGGCCTTTTTATCATTAGGACATATTTAACATTAAACTTTTACATGTTTTTCTTTGAAATACTGCACACCCTTCCCTATGAGCAGTAAGGCCTACTTAGAGGTGACATACTAATGTTTATAATGAATGTTTAAGGTTATTGTGACAGGTCGAATTTGCAGTTTAAACGTGCACAGCCATGTTACAGAAGGTAGGCACGCAATCATGGTTCCACTTTGACTATACTGGATGGCACAATGGGTGCTGCAGTCCATTTGTGACATTTAACTTATAGGCCCTGGGTAAACTGTGTGTTATATACTAGGGACTGATTGGTAAGTTAAATATGCCAATTACAAGGATGCCAATTTCACCTTGTTAAAAGGCACATAACCACTGGTTAGCAGGGGTAAAGTGCACAGAGTTCTACAGCCAGCAAAAACAGTCAGGGCGAAAATCTGGGGCACACTACACAAACGATGGTCATTTCCAAAACGTATGTACTCAGTTATACATATGTTGTAGCGCACACATTAAGGAGATACAGGAGCATATAAGAAGTTCTTGGCCATTCAAGTGTATGCTGATTTTGTGTAGCTTAGGGATTCTCACAAAATCCATGCTAAGCTGTTAGATCTGGCATCCTTGTTGTTTTTTCCCCTACCGTTTTGCCTTCAGTCCTCCTGTTTGTGCTGACTTTGTTTTTGTTGGCTTAAAGACTCTGTGCACTTCACCACTGGTAACCAGTGCTAAAGTATTTGTGCTTTCTGCTCAAAACATACAAATAATCCAGATTGCAGCAGTCAGGCTCATCCTGGACATTCCCCTACACAGCCACATCTTCCCCATCTCAAAGACCCACACTGGCTCCCAGTCAACAAGCGCATCATCTACAAATGTCTGACACACACCTACAAGACACTACACAGCATAGGACTGGCCTACCTCAACCACCGCCTCACCTTTTATGCACCAAACAGACAAATCTGTTTTTTGGCCCTCGCAGCCATTCCCAAGATTCGGAAAAGCACAGCAGGGGGAAGATCCTTCTCCTACCTCGCAACCTGGACATGGAAGACACTTCCTGTCGAACTCAGACAGTCTGCACCACTGAAGCAGTTCAGGAAGGACTTGGCTATTTGATTGCAAAGCATGACCACAACAGTGCCTTGAGACCCCACAGGTAATAAGCCACGCTATAGAAGTACTGATTGATTGATTGAAAACATGGTATCTTTCGCTTATATCCATTTGGCATATTTAATTATAAGTCCCTAGTAAAGTGCACTGTAGGTACCCAGGGCCTGTAAATTAAATGCTACTAGTGAGTCTGCTATATTTTTAGAATAAGGTGTGATAACCCATAACCTAGGGACCTGGGTATATAGTAACTCTAAGGCACAAGTGGTCCCCAAGGTGGAAGGGTCGCCCTTGACTTCCATGGCAATAGCTTATTAAGGAACCTTTCTCATAAGAAGATTACTTGTACATTCAATGTAATTTATTCATATTTTAACAAATCAATATCAAAATCAGTTAGCAGTTAAAATTGCAAAAAGTGCTCCTATGCGGTGAAGGCACAGTACAAAGTGACAAGGTGAGTAAAAAGTGCACTAGTGCTATATACAAACATATACATGTGACTGGAAAGGATTGTATGATATTTTTAGAAATGTTAACGACGTTTCGACCCCAAATGTCAGGTTAATCAGAACGGGGTCATCATCAGGACAGCAAATTTAAATGAGACACCTTAAAATAAACAAGACATCATATATAAAAATATAGGAATCCTAAGGGGTTATGTCACGTAAATCAAATATTAACCAAAAATGGCATGTAAGATACCAGAGGATGTCCTAATAATCTTACCATCTCCTCTTGGATACGTCAAGATTATGCCAACTTCCAATCATTACTGAAAAGTGGAAGAGAACACCCAATTGCATGAATCTCATTCCACCAATTTAGAGTATAAGTGAAAACAAATGACTCATGCTCCCAATGCCAACAAATAGTGTGTAAACGATCAGTGAAATATCTAAAGATAGAGATAATAGGATTTGCATGACAACAAACCTATTCTATCCTTGCTGAGAACAAAACTCATGCAGCTGCACATTTCTTTTTATCCCCAAAAATATGTGACTGCACATGAACATGCTTGTAGTGGATCAATTACACATCTCAGCCACACCGGAGTTTGCGAGTAAAAATTCCAACAATGCACCAGAAAAAAACCTTTTAGCTGCTATATTTCTTTAATCAAAAACTGGACATGCCACCGTCGTGCAATTGACCCTTAAGTAAACATCGCCATTGTAGCAGGCCATGAAATAATGAGATAATGGGAAAACTTAAATCTAAACTCATGCAGCTTGTAGGAAAGTACCATCTTGCCTGGCATGTTACCCCCATTTTTACTGTATGTATGTATGTTTTTGCCTATGTGTCACTGTGATCCTGCTAGTCAGGGCCCTCAGTGCTCATAAAGTATGCCCTGTGTGTGTTCCCTATGTGGTGCCTAACTGTATCACTGAAGCTCTGCTAACCAGGACCTCAGTGTTTATGCTCTCTCTGCTTTTAAAATTGTCACTGCAGGCTAGTGACTAATTTTACCAATTCTGATTGGCACACTGGAACACCTTTTTAATTCCCTAGTATATGGTACCTAGGTACCCAGGGTATTGGGGTTCCAGGAGATCCCTACGGGCTGCAGCATTTCTTTTGCCACCCATAGGGAGCTCAGACAATTCTTACACAGGACTGCCACTGCAGCCTGAGTTAAATAACGTCCATGTTATTTCACAGCCATTTTACACTGCACTTAAGTAACTTATAAGTCACCTATATGTTTAATCCTCACTTGGTGAAGATTAGGTGCAAAGTTACTTAGTGTGTGGGCACCCTGGCACTAGCCAAGGTGCCCCCACATTGTTCAGGGCAAATTCCCCGGACTTTGTGAGTGCGGGGACACCATTACACGCGTGCACTACATATAGGTCAATACATATATGTAGCGTCACAATGGTAACTCCGAATATGGCCATGTAACATGTCTAGGATCATGGAATTGTCACCCCAATACCATGCTGGTATTGGGGTGACAATTCCATGCATCCCCGGGTCTCCAGCATAGAGCGCGGGTACTGCCAAACTAACTTTCCGGGGTCTCCACTGCAGCTATCGCTGCTGCCAACCCCTCAGACAGGCTTCTGCCCCCCTGGGGCCTGGGCAGCCTGGTCCCAGGAAGGCAGAACAAAGGATTTCCTCTGAGAGTGGGTGTTACACCCTCTCCCTTTGGAAATAAGTGTGAAGGGCCTGGGAGGAGTAGCCTCTCCTGGCCTCTGGAAATGCTTTGAAGGGCACGGATGGTGCCCTCCTTGCATAAGCCAGTCTACACCAGTTCAGGGATCCCCCCCAGTCCTGCTCTGGCATGAAACTGGACAAAGGAAAGGGGAGTGACCACTCCCCTGACCAGCACCTCCCAGGGGAGGTGCCCAGAGCTCCTCCAGTGTGCCCCAGACCTCTGCCATCTTGGATGCAGAGGTGTGAGGGCACAATGGACAGCTCTGAGTGGCCAGTTCCAGCAGGTGACATCAGAGACCCCTCCTGATAGGTGCTTACCTTTCTCTGTAACCAATCCTCCTCTGAGGGCTATTTAGAGTCTCTCCTGTGGGCATCTCACCAGATAACAAATGCAAGAGCTCACCAGAGTTCCTCTGCACTTCCCTCTTTGACTTCTACCAAGGATTGACCGCTGACTGCTCCAGGACGCCTACCCAGGAAGGCAGAACAAAGGATTTCCTCTGAGAGAGGGTGTTACACCCTCTCCCTTTGGAAATAGGTGTGAAGGGCCTGGGAGGAGTAGCCTTTCCTGGCCTCTGGAAATGCTTTGAAGGGCACAGATGGTGCCCTCCTTGCATAAGCCAGTCTACACCAGTTCAGGGATCCCCCCAGCCCTGCTCTGGCACGAAACTTGACCAAGGAAAGGGGAGTGACCACTCCCCTGACCAGCACCTTCCAGGGACGCCTGCATAATTGCAACAAAGTAGCAAGAAGACTACCAGCAAAATTGTAGCGCCTCATCCTGCCGGCTTTCCCGACTGTTTCCTGGTGGTGCATGCTCTGAGGGCAGTCTGCCTTCACCCTGCACTGGAAACCAATAAGAAATCTCCTGTGGGTCGACTGAATCTTCCCCCTGCTAACGCAGGCACCAAACTTCTGCATCACCGGTCCTCTGGGTCCCCTCTCATCCTGACGAGCATGGTCCCTGGAACACAGGAGCTGGGTCCAAGGGTTTTTGACAGTCCAGTGGCCCTTCTGTCGCAATTTGGTGGAGGTAAGTCCTTGCCTCCCCACGCCAGACAGTAATCCTGTGTACTGCGTGAACTGCAGCTGCTCGGGCTTCTGTGCACTTTTGCAAGACTTCCTTTGTGCACAGCCTAGCCCAGGTCCCCAGCACTCCGTCCTGCATTGCCCAACTCACTGAGTTGGACTCCGACGTCGTGGGACCCTCTTTTGTTGTTCTGAGTTGACTGTCATCCTCAGATCTTCTAAGTGCCTGTTCAGGTGCTTCTGCGGGTGCTGTCTGCTTCTGCATGGGCCCTCTGTCTTGCTGAGCGCCCCCTCTGGCTCCTCCTCAAAGGGGCGACCTCCTGGTCCTTCCTGGGCCCTGGCAGCACCCAAAGTCCTCAACCATGGCTCTTGCAGCTAGAAAGGCTTGTTTGCAGTCTTTCTGCATGGAAACAACTCTGCATCCTCCAGCACGCCGTGGGACATCTTCTGACCAAAGGAGAAGTTCCTGGCACCTTTCGTTGTTGCAGAATCTTTGGCTTCTTCCACCCGGAGGCAGCCCTTTTGCACTTTCATCCGAGGTTTAGTGGGCTCCTGCCGGACACTTATGTGACTCTTGGACTTGGTCCCCTTCCTTTACAGGTCCTCAGGTCCAGGAATCCGTCTTCAGTGTTTTGCAGTCAGTTGTTGTCCTTGCAGAATCCCTTATCTCGACTTTACTGTCTTTCTGGGGTAGTAGGGTAACTTTACTCCTACTTTTCAGGGACTTGGGATGGGGTATCTTGGACACCCTTAGTGTTTTCTTACACTCCTAGGGACCCTCTACACACTACACTAGTACTGGGGTCCATTCGTGGTTCGCATTCCACTTTTGGAGTATATGGTTTGTGTTGTCCCTAGGCCGATTTCTCCCTATTGAATTCTATTGTGATTCTACATTGTTTGCACTACTTTTCTAACTGTTACTTACCTGACTTTGGTTTGTGTGTGTATATATTTTGTGTATATTACTTACCTCCTAAGGGAGTATATCCTCTGAGATACTTTTGGCATATTGTCACTAAAATAAAGGGGCATATTTATACTCTGTTTGCGCCGGAATTGCGTTGTTTTTTTTTACGCAAATCCGACGCAAAACTAACTCCATATTTATACTTTGGCGTTAGACCCGTCTAGCGCCAAAGAGCTTGGAGTTTGCGTCATTTTTTAGCGTGGACACCTACCTTGCGTTAATGATATGCAAGGTAGGCGTTCCCGTCTAAAAAATGACTCTGAGGCATTTGCGCGTATTTACACTCCCGGGCAAAAATGACGCCCGGGAGTGGGCGGGTCAAAAAAAATGACGTCCAGCCGTTTTAGCGTCACTTTTTAACGCCTGGTCAGGGCAGGCGTTAAGGGACCTGTGGGCTCGGAAGGAGCCCAGAGGTGCCCTCCCATGCCCCCAGGGACACCCCCTGCACCCTTGCCCACCCCAGGAGGACACCCAAGGATGGAGGGACCCATCCCAGGGAACTTAAGGTAAGTTCAGGTAAGTATTTTTTTTTAAAATTTATTGTGGCATAGGGGGGCATGATTTGTGCCCCCCTACATGCCACTATGCCCAATGACCATGCCCAGGGGACAGAAGTCCCCTGGGCATGGCCATTGGGCAAGGGGGCATGACTCCTGTCTTTGCTAAGACAGGAGTCATTTCAATGGGGGTTGGGAGTCCAAAAAAATGGCGCTAATCGGGTTGAGGCGAAAATTTTGCCCCAGCCTGACTTGCCCCATTTTTTGGCGCCCAAGCTCCATTTTCCCCTACGCCGGCGCTGCCTGGTGTAAGTCATTTTTTTTTACGCACACCAGGCAGCTCCACCGGCTAACGTCATTCCATAAATACGGCGCCCGCATGGTGCTTTGGAATGGCATTAGCCGGCGTTACATTTTTTGACGCACAACTGCGTTGGCGCAGTTGTGCGCCAAAAAGTATAAATACGGCCCAAAGTACCTTTATTTTTAGTAACTCTGAGTATTGTGTTTTCTTATCATATAGTGCTATATGGTATAAGTGGTATAGTAGGAGCTTTGCATGTCTCCCAGTTCAGCCTAAGCTGCTCTGTTTTAGCTACTTCTATCAGCCTAAGCTGCTAAAACACCGCTAATCTACTAATAAGGGATAACTGGACCTGGCACAAGGTGTAAGTACCACTAGGTACCCACTTTAAGCCAGGCCAGCCTCCTACACAGCTACACATCCTTTATCTTCTATAACCCCAACAAATGTGAACGTCCTTTCAGTGGATCAATTACAAGCCCCAGCCACACAGGGTCAGTGTGCAAGTAAAACTGTCATTAATACACCAGAAGCAAAACTTGTGGCTGCTGTATTTCTCTCATTCTAAATGGGACATGCCACCATCATGCAAGCGACCCTTATGTAAACACCCTCATTTTAAACGAGCTAAAAAATAACATGATTTTGGGAAAACTCGCCATCGAGCAACACAATACCGTCAAGGAAAACAGGACCGCTACTAACTGAAACCAAACACAAGTTATTTAGACGACCTTTTGAATCTCAAATTTGTTCTCAAATAATGCATATTAAGGTAAGTACTCACTTGTGCTGAGTGCCTGCTCATGCCAAATTCAAACTGGAGCACAGGAAACGAAGCTACAAGCTAGCTAAATGCATTACCTGAGCACACGTAATGTGTTATGTCAGTGGCCAGGAATTTAAATAACAAAGAGTGAAATCTAAATGCTCTAATTGTGTTTCGTTGCCTTAGCAGAGAAGATGTTCCAAATATCAATCAGTTATAACATTCAAATTACAATATTTTATTAAATCTAAACAACTAGGGATCGAAACAGTATATTCAGTTTAGCCTAAGGACCTCGCAGAATCATCACATCTGGGTGACCTTTAAAATGAAATAGGCAGCAGCAGACCTTTGTTGGCAGGCTCCATTCATGAAGAATACTAGACTTGAAATAAGACCAACAGATAAGAGAATGCTATGAAAATCACAGATGGATACCCTTCTCTTATCACAAAATGAAGCATTACTCAATGTAAATAATGGCCCACAATCAATATAGTAAATAAGGCACTTACTTTAAACTTGTATTTTGCAACATGATTGATAATAAGTAAAAAGTAAGAGCAAAATATACCAACCCTTGCCATGCAAAAGAAAGCATTGTACTGGTACCAGCCTTATCAGGGCAGCCTATTGCTAGTCTTCAAAGGTATTCAAACCATGGGCCACAGAATCACACTTGTCAATCTAAACCAGTTTCGTTCTGGAGAGCCAATGACTTTGGGCCTGATTACAACTTTGGATGAGGGTGTTAATCCGTCCCAAATGTGACGGATATCCTACCCACCATATTGTTGGATATTGGAATGTATTGTTGCCTAGTGATGTGGAGAAGAAGCTAGAATGTTGAGGCAGCCTAGGGTCAGTTGAGACTAGGTAGCTGCCAGGGTTGGTTGTAATATTGGAGCTTAAATAAACTTATACTTTGGCAACATTGAAAACGACGTTGGAGCATCTTTTCAGTGGCGACGAGGATGGGGTCCCATGTGTGAACGGTGGACCAACCCTGGCGGTGTGATGAGGTCGTTAAAATGAGGTGGAGTCGTTGGTGAAGTGAAGACTCAGTGTATCTCATCTGCGTTTCATTTGCCTAGTGCCAACTCGTGCTACAATTCGGGAAGGAGTGTAAACTGTGCGCTGTAACGCTCAGGTGTCGGGGAAGTGCTTGGACACGTTGTGCAGAGGTGTATAGAAACACTGAGGCACTGAAGAAGAGAACTAGTGCGTTCCGGTGTGGAAAATAGAGTGAAAAAACACCGGGGCACCGAAGAAGAGAGTGAGTGCATTCCTGCGTGGGAAACGTACCTGGAGTATATGTCGGCATATCTGTAGGAGAAAAATTACGGTTTGGAAAAGTTTATATTCTATTTTTTTTTTTTCTCCTGCGGAAACCAACGGCTGTTTTGGTCACGCGGATGTGCTGCGTGCCGGCGCGTGAGAAGGCGTCTGGCACAGTACGGGCACGCGGATTTCTGGCGTTGTGCGTCGCCCAGGCAACGTTAGACGGATTGCGTTGAGCACGGGGCTATATTGTCAGCACGCACGCGTGCACATTACCAAAAGAAATGATTTGGTAAATGCGGTCTGAAGAACAGATTTGCGCGATCTGCGCGCCGGCGGTATTTTTTTCTTTTTGATTCAGAGTTGCTTCGGAGTGGAGACAAGGAAGGAACAAGTGAGTGATTTTTGGGCAATATCCATTTTGAACTCTGTATTTTGCCTAAGGTCTACAGGACTATAACAGTAAGGAAAACATTTTGTTTATTGAAGAAAAAAAAAAGGAGACATAAGTATTCTATAAATTCCCATTCACAGAGACAAGTAACATGCAATCAATAGTGCCGCCTCCAGTCTTTTTGAGTATGCCAGGTGATCCGAATATGCCTTGGGAGGATTGGCGTGAGGCATTTGAGACTTACCTGGAAGCGTTAGGAGGGGCTATTTTCACGGCAAAAAGAAAATTGGCTTTGCTCAAACACAATTTGGGTGTTGAAGGGAGGAAAGTATTAAAAACATTACCCAGTAACGAGGAATTAGAAGTTAATAGGGATGGTTCTGATGAAGAAGACGAGAGCAATGACATAAATATGGGAACTATGACAGCTCTGGAAGAACACTATGGTTGAAAATGTAGTATTGTTGTGGAACGACATACATTTTTTTCTAGAGTCCAATCGCCAAATGAATCAGTAGATCAGTATGTGTGTGCATTACGATCGTTAGCCAACATGTGTAAATTTAAAGATTTACATGAAGAGATAATACGCGATCAGTTGATATGCCGTACCAAGGACAGAAAAATACAAGAAAAATTGTTGTCGCTCAGGGACCCATCACTAGATGAAGCATTGGCAGCAGCAAGGCGCATTGAGGCTACTTCTAAATATATCAAGGAATTAGGAGGAAATTATGGTGTGGATGAAAATGATATGCCTGTCCGGGAAGTGGATAAAATTAAGGGTGGCAATGATAAGTTGAGGGTTGAAAAAAAAGTTATAGGTGTGGCAGTGTAAAACATTTAGCATTCTCAATGAATTGCCCAGCTAAAAACAGTAAGTGTTTTAATTGTAATAGAATAGGACATTTTTCTAAAGTTTGCACCCAGAAGAAAGTGGGGAACAGGAAAAAGGTGAACTGTTTAAGTGATGAAAGTTCCTTGGAAGTTGATGAGTGTTGTGAACAAGTAGAGGTAGTAATGCTACAAGATATAATATCGGAAGGTACTTCAGACGTGTCTGAATTTGGTGATGTGTGGATGATAGGGAATGATGATTATAAACCGCCAAAATGTGTGGTGGAATTAAATGGAAGACCAGTGAGGATGTGGGTGGATTCGTGTTCCCCGCATACTTTGGTTAATAAAGAAACATGGGTGAAATTAGGTGAGGTGCAGTTACTTAAACCCAAAGTAAATCTGATGGGATATGGAGGAAATAGAATACCTGTATTAGGTTGTTTCAGAGGTGAAATTGAGTTTAAAGGAAAAAAAATCTTCAGTGATATTTATGTGGTGGAGAGTGGAAGATGTTTATTAGGGTGGAGTGAACAGAGAGCTTTAGAAATTATACTGAACCCTAATACGGAAGAACAAGCATTGGTTGTGGATGGTGAAGACATGAAGTCAGTTAAGTGGAAATTCGAATTTCCGGATTTATTTAACGAGAAACTGGGGTGTTTGATTGGATTCCAACATAAAATCATTTTGAAGGAAGGAGCTGTACCTAAAGTACACAAGGTAAGGAGCGTTCCAGTAGTGCTGAAAGAAGCCTTAAAAAGTGAGCTGAGAAGATTGTTGGAGATGGGGGTGATAGAGGAAGTAGAGTCATCAGAATGGCTAAGTCCAGTGGTTTTGGCACGTAAGCCTAATGGAAAAATTTGCATGTGTGTGGATTTGAGGGACCTAAATGATAACATTTGGATAGATAGACATCCGATACCAAATATAAATGAGCTGTTGGCAAGTATTCAGGGTGGTGAGGTTTTTTCTACCATTGATTTGTCCAATGCGTACCACCAGGTCATGTTGCACCCTGATTCAAAACATCTAACATCTTTTATAACTCCGAAAGGAGCATTTAGGTATCTACGTATGCCTTTTGGCTTGGCATCTGCTTCGGCAGTGTTCCAAAGAATCATGCAAGGTTTGTTGGGTGAGGTAAAAAATTTAAAAAATTTCCAGGATGATGTATTAGTATGGGCAAAAGATGTGAGGGAACATGATATGTTATTAAGGAAGGTATGTTCCATATTGGAGAAAGCTGGTCTGACAGTGGAAATGAAAAAGTGTAAATTTTTATGCAAAAATGTTGAATATTTGGGCCATACAGTATCTGGGAAAGGTATAAAACCGAAAAAGCACCTATTCCTTCGAATAAGGACCAATTGAGATCGTTTTTGGGTCTAGCAGAATATTATGCAAAATTTGTGAAGAATTTTGCTGAAGTGGCCCAACCGTTGCACGCTATAATGAAGAAAAATCAAAAATTTGAATGGTCTAAGGAGTGCCAGCAAGCGTATTCTACCTTAAAACTATGCATTGTCGACGCGGTGGAACTAAAACCTTTTGTAGCAGAAGATTATACCATTGTGTCTACCAATGCGAGCATGCATGGCCTTGGAGCAGTACTAATGCAGTCATGCAAAGGGAAGGAACGTGTGATAGCTTTTGCTTCTAGAACATTGAAGGGGGCAGAAGCAACATATTCTGCTATCGAGAAAGAAGCTCTTGCTTGTTGGTAAGGTGTCAAGTACTTTAAAAACTATGTGTGGGGAAGGAAGTTTGAACTGCGAACAGACCATAAACCGTTAATCGATATGTTCACGACAAAGGGTGCAAAGCGTGCATCTTCCAGAATAGCAAAGTGGATGTATTGTTTACAGGAGTATGATTTTGTTATAAGATATGTACCAGGGGTAAAGAACGTTAATGCAGATTGCCTATCTAGACTGCCAATTGAGAATCAAGCAGATGAGGAGGAAGAAGAGTGGATGGTTGCGAGTGTCCAGGATGTAGGAACTGATGCAATTAGTGAGGAACTTTGGCGTGAGTCAGTGGATGGAGATGAGGAATTACAATTGCTGAAGAGATATGTGGGAATGCATTGGTCCAAATTGGGAGAGCGTGTGAGTCAGGTGACAAATTTCAAGAGTGTATGGTCGGAATTGTCCAATCAAGATAGTTTGTTGAGACGTGGTGACAGGTTGATTGTTCCTTATAAATTAAGAAGGAGGTTGTTGGACGTGTTACATGAGGGTCATGGATGTATGTCGGGGATGAAGAGGAAGGTGAGAGAAGATTTTTGGTGGCCAGGGATGGACCGGGATGTGGAAAGATTTGTAAGGAACTGTGTGGAGTGTGCATGCAGTGATAAATCCCATGTGGGGGGGAAGACACCGGTTATTCCATTCCTGTTTCCAGATAAACCTTGGCAGAAGGTAGGGATGGACATATGTGGTCCTTTTGTATTGGATACTGGTGACAAGGTTTTTATCATAGTAATGATAGATTATCATTCCAAATGGCCTGAAGTAAGTGTAGTGAGAGATGTCAGGTCAGGTGCTGTGATTGAGTTTTGCGAAGAGGTATGGAGGAGAGAAGGATATCCTAAGGCGGTGGTAACGGACAATGGTCCGCAGTTTACATCTGAGGAGTTTGGCGATTATATGAACAAATGTGGGATAAAGCACATTAGAACTGCCGTAGCCCATCCTAGGGAAAATGGACTGGTAGAAAGGTTTAACAGAGTGATACGTGAAAATATACAATTGTCGGTGCAGAATGGTCTGAACTGGAAAAAGGAAATAAAGAATCTTTTGTGGAATTATCGCACTACTCCACATTCCCTCACGTTGGAGACCCCATTCATGTTGTTAAAGGGTAGAAAGCCGTGTACCAAGGCTGTGCCTGGATGGATGGGTAAAGCAGGAAGAGAGAAGGTGAATGAGGAGGAAATGTTGAAGCGAGTAAGGGTAGGCCAAGAAGCGTATGACGGAAGAAATAAAGGGAGTTGGAAGAAGTTGGAAAAGTTGAAGATTGGTGATTGGGTAAGAACTAGGGTGTGGAATAAAAAAAAAGGTGAATCTAAATGGTCAATGCCTAGGCAAGTGGTGAGTGTGAAAGGTTATAGTGTGGAGATGGAGGATGGCAAGAGATGGAATGTGAGCGAAATAACGAAGTGTAATGAAGCAGAGTTGCGAAAGTGGAAGAGTATGAGGGATGATAATAAGTGGACCGAGGTGAACAATGAGGTATGTAGGAGAAGTAGATTGGTGAAGAGACCTGTGTATTTAAAGGATTACGTGACGTAGGAATTTTATGGATTTTATATACATTAGATAAGGTGAAGTTAATTTCGTTTTAAATCGGGTTTGCAGGTTGTCATGTAGTGCATAGTATGCTGTTATTGAATTAAGATAGAATATATTTATGTAAACGTATTGTAGCTACGATTTTTTTAAATAATTTTTTTGTTTGTAGGATAAGGGGGGAGATGTGTTGGATATTGGAATGTATTGTTGCCTAGTAATGTGGAGAAGAAGCTAGAATGTTGAGGCAGCCTAGGGTCAGTTGAGACTAGGTAGCTGCCAGGGTTGGTTGTAATGTTGGAGCTTAAATAAACTTATACTTTGGCAACATTGAAAACGACGTTGGAGCATCTTTTCAGATATTACGAGTTCCATAGGATATAATGGACTCGTAATACGGCACGTGGTATATCCGTCACATTTGGGACAGATTAACACCTTCCTCCAAAGTTGTAATCAGGCCCTTTGTCTTTTCCACATGGTACGAGTGAGACCTGCTAAATCACTTGCCATTTCAAATCATTGCTGTTGTGCTGATGTCTCCAGTAGTGTTCCACCAGTGGGCTCTTGCTGTGCAACATTTTATTCTGCTCCTGTGTTGTAGGATTCTGCACTTTACCTTCTGTGTCATCTGCACAATGTAGAGGGGTTCACACTGACACCAGATTGCATAATTAACAATACCGTTGCAGTTGGTAAAACCGGTAAGAGTGATATCTACATTAATATGGGTGAAGTTGTTGGTATTTTGTTAAAACTTGGAAGCTACACAATAGCCATATTTGAAGTGACCACTATTGCTGGTAGTCCCCACAGTGTGTTCAAAGTAGGCTTATATATTTGAGGTAATGCTGTTCTTACTAGGGCATCTTTCAAGTTCCTCCCCCGTTTGAAAGAGAATAGAGGTGGATCATTGGTTTAGAGTTGCCCCCTTAGAAAGCCCCAATGCCTGTTGATATTTTTTTTAGTTCATTCCTCATTTGACAAAAAGTAGTAACACACACAATTATGTCCATTGTGGTGCCTTTTTTATGTGGTTCAAGTAATAACTCCCTATGATTTTACAACACCCTTTTTCTGGCTTGTCTTACAAGACATCCCTGGTAGCCTCTCTGTTGGAAATGGACCATTCTGTAGGGTGTCCCCTGTCCTTTTGGCTGCTGGCCTCCTGTTTTTTGATACTGTGCTGAATTTAGTTTTTGCTGGCTTTAGGAGTGTGGACTTTATGACTGCTGACCAGTGCTAAAGTGCAAGTACTCTTTGTCGAAATTACATTGGTAATTGGTTTATCAATGATCGGCATATTTGATTTACCAGTAATTCTATAGTAAAGTGCACTATATGGGCCCAGGTCCTGTAAATTAAATACTCCCGGTGGGCCTGCACCACTGATTGTGCCACCCACATGAGTAGCCCTGTAAACATGCCTCAGACCTGCCACTGCAGTGTCAGTGTGTGCAGTTTTAACTGCAAGTTCGACCTGGCAAGTGAATCCACTTGCCAGATCCAAACCTTCCCTTTCACTAAGTCACCCCTAAGGTAGGCCCATGGCAGTCCCCTGGGCAGGGTGCAGTGCATTTAAAAAGGTAGGACATGTACTGATGTGTTTCACATGTCCTGATAGTGAAATACTGCTAAAGTAGTTTTTCACTATTGCAAGACCTATATCTCACATAGGTTAACATGGGGATTGTATTGAAATATCTTTTAAGTGTAATTTTCCATTGGGGGCGGGTAGAGATAGGGAGTTTGGGGTCTCTGAACTCACAATTAAAAAATACATCTTTTGGTGAAGCTGGTCTTTAAATTGTATGTTTGAAAATGCTACTTTTAGAAAGTGGGCATTTTCTTGCTTAACCATTATGTGTCTCTGCCTGGCTGTGGAATACAAGTCTGGGTCAGGATGACAGTTGGGCTGTTTTTGAATTCACTCTAGACAGTCACACAAAGAGACCTGAGGTGTGGCTTGCATGTCCTGATGGGTCTTTCTGGGCTAGAGTGGTGGGAGGAGCTGACACTTGCACCTGAATAGGGATGTGCGTGTACTTACACTAAGCAGTCTCCAACCCCCTGGGGTGTGTCTGGGGACAGGGCAGGAAAGGCAGGGTCTTGTGCACTACAAAGACTTTCCTTTGAAGTTTGCCTACTTCAAAGGCAGAATTGAGTATAAGTATTGGGCCTCTGAGACCACAACTTCAGACCACTTCTGGACTGAGGACGTTCTGCCAGGAAGAAGAGCTGAATGATGTAGGAGGAACTGCCACTCTGCCAGTTGCTTTGTTGTGCTGGTCTGCTGCTTGCTGCTTCTTTCCTGGGAGTGAAAGAACTGGACTTTGCTTTCTACATCCTGATTTCCAAGGTTCTCCAAGGGCTTGAACTGAGCTTGCCTCCTGTTAAAAAGGCTCAGGGACATCAAAGACTTCATCTGCCAGTGCCTGGACTCTTCTGCATTACCTTCCCTGCCATTAAGGAAAAGATGCATCACCTCCCCTGCCAGTAAGGAACTGATGCATCGCCTCTCCTCTAGGAGAGAATTGACACATCACCTCCCCTGTCAGTAAGGAACCAACACATCACCGCCCCTGCGCAGTAAGAAACTGATGCATCTCTTTGTTTTTCTGCACCTCCCCTCCTCTGTGCCCCACATAGTCTTTGTTTTTGACGCATCCCAGGTTCTGTGTGTTGAAAAGAAAGAACCATTGATTCCTCTGGATTAAGATTCTTTGCAACTTTTTACAAGTGATTACTTTTCTTGTGTATATTGGTTTTTTATGTTTTGGTCTTGTTTAATTCAGATAAATATTGGCTAGTTTCTAAACTGGTGTGGAGTCCTGTTGTAGTGTTTTCCCTGTGTTACTGTGTGTATGTACAAATACTTTACACATTGCCTCTGATATAAGCCTGACTGCTCGTGCCAAGCTACCAAGGGGATGAGCAGGGGTTGTCTTAGGTGTGTGGCTCCCTTACCCTGACTAGAGTAAGAGTCCCTACTTGGACAGGGTGCAAACCACTGCCAACTAGATACCCCATTTCTAAAACTCTCTCTATAAGTAAAGTATCTCTAATTCCTTTAAATTACCTTGTTTCCTTTAACAATTCCTACGAATACTCAAAAAATGTCCAAAAGGTAGATTGTCCTTAAGGCTCCTACTGTGACTGCTGGTGTAGTACTGAATTCTTCTCAGTCGGTTTTCTAGTGGGCCTGCAGCACTACCCACTTAAGTAGCCCTTTAAACATTTCTCAGCTCGGCCAGTGCAGGGCCTGTGAGTGCAGTTTAAACTGCCATTTTGACCTGGCAAAAACATTTAACCAGGCCCAAACCTCCCTTTTTACTACATGTGTCACCCCCCCAAGGGCCCATTGTCCTAAGGGGGTGTATTTATAAAGTTGGACATGTATGTTTAAGATTAACATGTCCTGGTAGTGAAAAACTCTTAAATTCATTTTTCACCACTGCAATGCATATCTCTCCCATATGAGAACATTGGATTTGCCTTATTACATTTTATAGGTCTAATTTCCAAATGGGAAATGATAACTGATTCGCGATTGGTGTCTCTGGAATCCTAATTCAAAATTCGTATTTATGGAGGAGTTGGATTTTAAATTACTATTCTGAAAATGCCACTTTTAGAAAATTTGCATTTTCTTGCCATTTGGTGCCTGCAGGCTGCCACTGGTCACATGACTTGGTGCATTTGATAATTAGGCCTTGTGTATTCCTCCTAGACAGCCACACTTAGTGGGAGCCCAGGTGTGACTGGATGAGTCATCACTGGCAGGAAGGGAGGGAGGAGCTGGGGCCAGCCTCACTTACATCTGAATAGGCTGTATCCTGTCTCCACACAAAGACCTACATACCCCCTATAGTTAGTCTGGAAACAGGGCATGGATGGTAGTGCATCTGTGCACTTCAAATGCATGTCTCTAGAAGCTTCTCCCCACTTTAAAGGCACAACTTTGTATAAAAGTAGGACCTCAGACACCACCACTTCAGTACACTTCTGGATCAGTGGATACTCTGCCAAGAAGAAGGACTGCGGTGCTACTACAAGGACTGCTACTCTCCTGGACTTCTGCTTTGAAGGAGCTGTTGTTCTGCTATGCTGAGCTGCTGCCTGCTGGCCTCTTGGTTGTGTGAAAAGAACTGGATCTGCAACTCTTGAACCCAGAACCCAAGGTGACTCTAAGGGTTTGTTGGCTGGCCTCCTGATCTGAAGCCTCAGGGATACAACAGGCTTCCTAAACCCTTGAATTTGCACCTGGATTCTGCTATCTGTATGTCTTCCTTGGCAAGTGGGGCCACCCCAGCCCTGGACCCGTGGAAGTGGGCATAAAGTGATTTTCCCAGCTTTTGTGGTACCAGGGGAACTGATGCATGTTCTCTGCTGTGCAGTGCAACCCGTAGCAGAACTGATATATCTCTCCAGCTGCATGGATTGGGTCACCACTGACTCTCTTTACCTCTGCAGCCCGCATTGCCTCCATAACCACCACTGCACAATGTATTCTTGGTGCAGGCCCATCCATCTCTTGGCAACAGCAGCCTAAACAATAGCACCGGACTCCGCATTGCATCTTCGCTGCTCTTCGGAACCGATGTATTGCTCCGACTGCACATCCTCGACACCAGACTTTGCATCACGAGCCCTGGCGACGGGATCTTCGATGACGCAGTAGGGCCTCGCACCGCAGCCTGGCTACATCTCAAAACTGGCGCATCATCTCACCTTCAGCAGGACTAACCGGGCCCCTATAGCTGGCCTGCGCTTCATCGCAGTTGGCCTGAACTTGTGACTTTGTCCCAGTTCGACACAACCAGATATCCAGAATTTGCGCATCATGCCGTTCAATGTTATTTACTTTAAAAACTTTAAGATTCAATATCTTCAGTTCTACTAATTGGATTTATGTTGTTTTGGTCTTGTTTTTATTTATTAACTTAAGCAATATTTTTCCAGTCTTGTGCAGGATCTATTTGTTTGGTGTTTTCACTGTTTTACTGTCTGAAGTGTTCCACAAATACTTTACACATTGCTTCTAAGTTAAGCCTGACTATTATGTGCCATGCCATCAGGGGGCCCAGGTGAATTTGGGGTTTGCTTGTGCCTTACCCTGACAAGGATTGCGGTTGCTGCGTGACAAGGCTCACACCCCAGTCAACCAGTAAACCAATTTCTAACACAAGCAATCTGTAGCATAGGGGTAATGGAAATGAGAACATGGAAATAGCAAGAATGGGAGAAGGAGACACAGTCACCAAATTAGAACGACAGTAAGACGTCAAGCAGACAAGAAGACTAAGAAAGGGATACTACGGGAAAGAGGCAAAGACATAAGTACAATAAATAGGACTGATGCTGTTTGATCTACCTGGTCACCAGCTTTGAATTTAGGGTATATGACGCATCACATAGCCTACTTAAGGGGGAGCCAGTGGCGTAGCTTCAGGGGGGTCGTTTGGGGTGTTACACCCCCATAAAAAAATAATTATGTTGTAAATGATTGGGTACATGTCCTTTCAGTCGGGTATGGTGAGGTGTCACATTTTACCTGGGAATTTTACATACACTTAGACAGTAACACACACATTCGTCTGTTTTGAAGGTCTTACAAATTTTGTTAGTTTGAAAAATATTGTGCCTAACAATATGCACTACCCCATAAGCCCTGTTTGATTGTTGGGAACTCTAAAGTTCACACCCCCCCAATCTTACTGACCAAGCTATGCCTCAGGGTGTAACATAAACACCCGCAGGACTGGGGAACCCCTAGCTCCCTGGGCCCCCTCATCAAAAATGGTAGGTGGTGAGCCAGGGAGGGAGGGGGGTCTTCAGGTACTTTGTGCAGGGCACCCCTTCAGGTTTCGTTATGCCACGGGGGGAGCCTCAGGTGTCAGAGATTTGTGGCTAGCTTCAAACTAGGCACTGCATTTTACACATGTATCCTGGTCCTTGACACACCAATTTTCATCTTGCCGCCTCCTAATACCATCATCATCTAAGAACAGCTTGATTTGAGTGCATTCACCATACGCCTTATGTCCTTCTTGGCAACTTCACTCAGATTATCAGGAACAACATAGCAGAGTGCTTCAAAATAATCAAACACAAAAGGTTTGTTTTTCTTTAGCGACTTGACATCTGTCTGGGGACTGCTGCTAACCTTGTTCACGTTGACAGTGTTCCCCAGTTAATGGAAAAGAGGTCTCTGGCTGTAACTGGATATTCATGTTCTTCGGATGATTGAATATAGGGGTGTTGATGCCTTTGATAAAATTTAGAAATTTGACTGTATTGTTTCTGTTGGTTAGGCACGTATTCCTGTTACCATTACTCCAATACATAAAGCGCTGAAATTTGTCACTGCTTGTGCATTCTCTATATGCAGACACTGAATGCCATTCTGATTTTGGTGTGTTTATTATGATGTGAACAACACCAAACATATTTTTCAGTGACCATGGCACTTCTGCTTTATCTATGAGCAGGACTTTAAATGGAAATGTAGAAGTGCAGGCACTCACTTCTAAGAGTACCTTTGTGTTCCTGAGAAGTGCTGATACTCTGCCATTAAATGTATTGCAGCAGTGTTGAGAAGTGCAGGTACTTTCTCTTTCAATTTAAAGAAGTGCAGAGACTTAATACCGGACAGTACCTGCCTGTTAGAAATGGAGTCTCTAGTTGGCAGAGATATACACCATTTTTCAAGTAGGGATCACAATCCTAGTCACGATAAGTTACACACACTACAAATTATCCTGTGCTCACCCTTTGGCAGCTTGGCACTGAGCAGTCAGGCTTAACTTAGAAGGCAATGTGTAAAGTATTTGTGCAATAAATCTTACAGTCACACAGTGAAAACAACACAAAAATACACCACACTGGATTGGAAAGATAGATACTATCTGAATAAAATAAGGTCAAAATGACAAAGATTCAGAAGCACAGGTTGAAATATCCCTTTTGCAAGTTTTAGAAGAGCCTTAAATCTTAGAAATCAACAGTTGTCTCTTCGTTACAGAAAGCACAGAGACTGCAGAGGAGATGCATGGAAAAATAAGGTGTGCGTCAGATTTTCTGACGCAGCACAGATGTTGCATTGTTTCTTTCCATGCTGCAAGGGGCTTGCGTTGTTTTTTGGTGTGCAGTCTTGGTTCCTCACTGCGATGCAGGAATCTTTTTGACACCCAGGGACGATGCGAGGAAACCCTTGACACGCTGGAAGAAGGCATGGGTGTTGCGTTGATCCAGTAGGTGATGCGTCAGATTTTCCCTCGTAAGGCAGGCACTGTGTCGAATTTCCACTCGGGAAGTTGGGCTGCTTCATTCCAGTTTGGCTGTGACGCAATTTCTCAGTCACAATGCAGGCTGTGTGTCTTTTCCGGCAGTCCGTACATTGATTTTTGGCGCACAAGAAGTTTCCTGAAGAGATTAAGGGGGTCATTACGACCCTGGCGGATAGCGGTATGTTGGCGGTAACACCGCCAACAGGCTGGCGGTGTTCCGCCAGCAGTTATGACCGTGGCGGAATTGCCACGGCCATACCGCCGGCCCCTCCATTTTCCCGCCAGGATTCCGCCTGGCGGTCATAATCCCCAGGGCAGCGGTGCAAGCACCGCTGCCCTGGGGATTATGAGTCCCCGACCGCCGGCCTGTCCATGGCGGTGGGCCGGGGGTAAGGGGACTTTGGGTGCCCCTGGGGGCCCCTGCACTGCCCATGCACTTGGCATGGGCAGTGCAGGGGCCCCCATGCATAGCCCGTCACGCATTTCACTACCCGAATTTCGGGCAGTGAAATGCGCGACGGGTGCTACTGCACCCGCTGCACATCAGCATTGCCGCCGGCTCTATTACGAGCCGGCTGCAATGTTGATGTGACATTTCCGCTGGGCCAGCGGACGGTAACACTTTCCGCTGGCCCAGCGGAAATGTCATAATAGGGAGACAGAAATACCGCCAGCAATGGCGGTATTCTGTCTCACGCGCCCTCAGCGGTCTTTTGAAAAGACTGCCGAGGTCGTAATGACCCCCTAAGTCTTTTTGGCCCTGAGACTTCAGAAAACAGGACGCAAGCTCAATCCAAGCCCTTGAAGAGCCCTTTTGGGAAAGCAGTGTCCTTCTCAGCAACGTCATAGGCCAGCAGGGTAGCAGGGCAACAGCAGGGCAGCAGTCCTTCTCAGCAAAGCAGTCAAGATGAGCCCGTTGGGCAGCCAGGCAGTTCCACTTGACAGGTTGTCGGTGCAGGTCCAGATGTGTCTGAGTTGGCGGGCTCAGAGACCCAGTTTATATACCCAAAAATGCCTTTGAAGTGGGGGAGACTTCAAATAGTGGTTTTGAAGTGCACAAGTTCCCCTTTCAGTACAGTACGGGGTTTGTTGTGTGAGGGCAGACCTCTAGCCTTTGAAATGTAAGTGTCAGATTCTCCAACCTTCCAGCCCAAGCAGACCCATTCAATATACAGATGACTGCAGGTGTGACTGAGTGTTTTGTGTTTGTGGTTGTCTGGGTGAAATGCACAAGGGAGCTGTCAACCAGCCTAGCTCGGACGTTGATTGGAGACAGGCTGTAAGGCACAGATGTTTTTTTAAGTGCAGAGAAATGCTCACTTTCTGAAAGTGGCATTTCTAAAACAGTAATATAAAATCCAACCTCACCAATAAGTAGGGTTTTCTATTACCATTCTGGCCATAGTAAATATGACCTGTTTACTTACCTCTTTCTGATAAGAATTTACCACTCAAGAAGTATATGTGGGCAGTCCTAATGCTAGTCTATGAAAGCAGCAGGCCTCACAGTAGTGGAAAACAAGTTTAGGGGGTTTTCACTACCAGGACATATACAACACATAGGTACATGTCCTTCCTTTTACCTACATAGCACCCTGCCCCATAGGTTACCTAGGGCCTTCCTTAAGAGTGGCTTATATGTAGAAAAAGGGAAGTTTAAGGCTTGGCATGAAATTTTGAATGTCAAGTCGAAGTGACAGTGGAACTGCATTCATAGGCCTTGAAATGGCAGGCCAGGGACATGGTTAAGGGGCTATTTATGTGTGTGGCACAATCAGTGCTGCAGGCCCACTAGTAGCATTTAATTTACAAGCCCTGAGAACATATAGTTCACTTTACTAGGGACTCATAAGTAAATCAAATATACCAATTGGGGCTAAACCAATGTTACCATGTTGAAGGGAGAGAGCCTATGTACTTTAGCACTGGTTAGCAGTGGTAAACTGTGCAGAGTCCTAAAACCAGCAAAAACGGTGTCAGAAAAGTGGAAGGAGACAGGCAAAAAGTTGAAGGATGACCACCCTAAGGCTGACAGGTCTAACACTGCCCATTTAAAGTTGAACGAGATCGACATGGCTTATTTGTAAATTCAGGATCTTGTGAAACTTACACACATACGTGTGAGTAGTGTTTTTTGCAATATAACAGATCTGCATTGAAAAAATCCTTCATGACTTTGCGCCCTATTTCCTTAGGAGCCAATTACAGTTCGTTCAAAATTCAAAGATCGATCGCCTTCAAAATGAGTACGCTGGCTGCTTGGCTGCTAAATAACAAAGACCGGTTCATTATTTTTGGAGTAGCAGTCAATGATCACTTTATTGGAACATCCTGTACAATCGGCTCTCCTGCTCACTGTAGTGCAACCCATGCTACAGTAAGTCTTCACAAACATGAATACATGTCATCTGGGCACAGTGAGACCATGAATGGCTAGCCATCACCTACAGCGTCATATGTCAATGCCAATATTTACTTTGCAATAAAATGCGTAGATCTCTAACTTTAGACACCTTCAGTCCAACATTCATCAAATGATTTTTCTTACACATTCATTTTCGATTTAAAGGTAGTTGGTGTATCCTAGAGCGGGCCCAGAGAATTTAGGACTCAATTCAGCAATCTTTTTTTTTAAAAAGATTTTAAGCATAAAGGTCAGTAGAGCCGGGAAATCATTCCCATTTCAGTGACCCTAGTTTTTATCACATGCCCCTTTAACCAATAACCAGCGATAATTAACACTTTTTGGCACATCGCATGAAGGGGAGCAAAAAGGCGAACAATAGAGAAAAGGGGGAGCTTATTCGCATGGCAAAATATTTCGAAATAATGATTGGTAAATATAAACAACAGTAATATATTAATCCGCTCAGAAAAGAGCAAAGGCTTTCTGTACAAAATAGACCTCATCCTAGATTCACCTTCGCTCTTTTTGCAACTCTCCATCTCTCCAGACATCTTGACTTGTCTATCTGTTGGGCACTATTGGGCAGAGGGTCAAAGGAGAACGACTTTGAAGACTGTGGTTCAATTTCAGGTCAAGACTCAGTACAAACGTGACACATCTTAAGACTGAAAAACCCACGGACTGTTGCATGGTCGACACACCTTATTTGCAAATACAAAAATATTCGGCTGCATAGTTCTGATAAAATAAAGGCCAAGAGGCAAGGGCATCATTAGTCATAAAATCAGATTATTCCTTTCCTTGTGTAGGAGTTGGTGTAATCTGGGCCTTGAACAATACAAAGAATGCAATAGCTGCACAAATGTGCTTCCCAGAAAAAAAAATATCTATTAATAGAACTCATATCTGTTGAGCTATTTAGCCACTTTTCGAAATGATTGATTAATTTGAAAATGAGTTGGGAACGTAGCAGAATTGTAAAAAAATGTAAGAGAGGTTTTGCTACTATCCTTGCTGATATGGGTCAAATTACATAAACTACCTTGTTGGTGCTGATTTAAAATCCATCTTTGCGTTCAATCTTGCTCCCACCAAACCACAATAAACAACGTTTTTCCAAAAACAGGTAGGCAGGGGCTATCAATGGCACGGTACGAGCAGTGGTGCAGGTGCCTAGAGATCTGAGGGGCCTACTGAATTATCCTGATTATTGGTGCATTTTGATACCCAGGTGGTGCAGCATCTTTGGGGGGAGGGGGGGGTCCTTTCAATGCTTACACTGGGGCCCGTGGCACCCTTGCCATGCCAATGCAGGTAGCAGGCTCACACACCAAGAACAAACGTTAGGAAAGAGTAACATATTACATCATGGTGAGTTTGTGCTGACGCTCACTGTTTCAGTTTTTTTTTTTTTATAAACACATTTTTATTGATTTTCGGCAAGTTACTACAACAAGTCACGCTGAAATCTGATTGTGAGTCCCAATGATGCCCAGTATACAACAAGTTTATAAGGTCAGTAACAAGATAAGTATAACCCAGCAAGGTATCTTCCATCAGGACAGGCCATGTCATACAGAGCTCAGACCCCCTCCTCCATCCTACTTGCTCCATATTTTCTGATATTTAGTTGGGTGACCCATGGCTTTATACACTGATTTCTCCTGTTGTGCCCACTAGCCCACCCTGCGTCTCCATTGTGTTATCGTAGGTGGCCCGGAAGCTTTCCAATGGGCTGTAAAATCCTTCTTTGCAACCATCAGTGCAGTTCCCACGAACGCCCAATCAGCGCGTGTCTCAGCCCTACCCCATCCAACACTCCTAAAAGGACACTCAATCTCCAACTTTTATAACACCAGAGAGCTATGATAGTATTGAGTCCCAGTATTTTGCCAAAACGGACATGTCCATTTCAAATGAAAAAAAGTCAGCAGATCTATAACAGCAAAAAATCAGGCTAGCTCGGTCATCAGACCTGCTTTGTAAAGTGGGTCAGTAGAGAGGCAGACAGTGTGCAGGTAGTTTGTTTGCACCACCAAAGTTTGGATGATAATGTGATCGTCCTGAGGGCCATCAAAGCGTCTCTCCAATCTGAGTTGTCAATGGACCCCAACCAACTCTCCCACAGCGCTCTGACCACTGTCATTGTGTCCTGGCTGCTATTAATCAGTGTGGGGTAGATTTGTGACACTCCCCCACTCTACCCAATACCCCCATTATCACCTTTGCTTCAACCAGGCTGAACTCTGGTACCAGGGTGCCTGGAGGAACATGTACCCTAAACATGTGCCTCAGCTGCAGATGTCTGTGGAACTGTGTTTTGGCCAAGGAATATGTCTGTTGTAGTTCCTAAAATGAAGTCATGGGGGCGCCCATCTACACATCCCCCAGGAGTGCGATGCCAATGGAATCCCATCGACTAAACCCTTCCAAGACAGCCACCTCCCCCAATCAGGTGCTGTGCCATAAGGGAGTTTGCCGTGCGAGCCTGGACCACCACCCCAAGTGTCAGAGGGCTACTTGTTTTAGGGTTTTAACAAAGACGTCCAATGGATCGATGCAACATTGTCGTATTTTGCATCTTTCACCTCACACTCCATTCAGTAGTACCACTAGAATCTGTTCTAATTAAATAATTGATTGACAGAGTCATTCATTCAAAGATGGGCAATTTATGCGGACTTCCCCAGTCTTAGATGTGGGCAGACTGTGGCTTTCCATAGAGCACGCTCTACTAGAGCAAAATATCACATTCACAAACAATTCTATTTTTAGTTATATATCCCCAAAAGTAAACATTGCTCACCAAGCTGCGAGATGTCACTTTATGGACCAAAATTTAATCGACTGATTTTGTTTTTTATTTACACCACTTCATGCAGCTAAATTTGGTAGCACGTGGGCACCGTGAAACTCAAGTGCACCAGTATCAAGAATGCATTGCAATTATAGATTTACTGCATTCGTTCTTCTCATATTTTGGTCATCCTCTGCTGTTATTATAAATGTTTAGACTGATGCATTGTTTGCGTTGTGTTTTGCTCTATTTTCATTTTGAAATGTATGTTCTTCTTAGCTGCTTTCATGAAATTTAGCTTGTACCAAGTCCGTGATGCTACATTTGTACCCCTTTGTGCTCTAAACGTTAAGGATGTTTAATGTTTTCTGATTTGCCACTTTGTGTCCAGAAACAATGAGTTAATTCAAAGGTTTATCGCACACACAGATGGAACGGAGGTGCAGTCCGCATTTTCCCCCGGAGTCTTGCAGACTCATGGGGAAATAGGCTGGACCAGGTACGACGTTTTAGTATTTCATGACTCGTGCGCCACGCAGAAAAATACAATTAAACCCAGACGTATGCTCTACCATGGTGCATTTCTCAGTTCATAGTAATGAACTGCGTGCCCTGTCAATCTGTGGAAGCTCTGCAGCTCTGCTAACGCTGCAGTCTTCACTAACTAGGTATCAGGAGAGCGGATTCAGCGACTTAAGAGTTTCCCTAGAAACACACACGCAACAATGTTGTCAAATCCCTAGCGTCTGTCTATACCTTGTGCGTATGGACCTTAGAGGTAGGTGAACTAAAAAATTAACAGAAGAGCACAGAAAATGGTCTGGCTTGGCTCTTGGAGCCGGGTACGAGCCGAGTCCTGAACATTTTAGCTCTGTAAATCATACAACAAACCACGTTAAATAGAATAGTCTCTTTAAAATTCCTCACATTATAGTGCTGCACTGATAAGTCCTAATTAAACGTGATAGTATTTAGACATAAACTTTTAAACAGGAACTTTGAACCATTCCTGCCCTAGTGCCTTTAGTGAGCCACGAGGCAAGACAGATGTCATGTGAACCCTGTATGTATTGTATTGTAATAGTATTTATATAGCTCTTACTACCCCTGATGAGGCGTCAAAGCGCTTTTAGGCAAATAGCACGCTACTCCGGAATCTAAAAGGAATTAGTGGTGGATTAGCATAGGGAAATATGAGTACAGTTTTAATATTATTATGAGTTAATTTGAGCCGCGGATATGTGAGTTTGTTAGGTGGATTGACTGGAGTAATGGAGGGGTAGAGGAGGGAAGAATCCAGAACTGTTCATTGGGAGTTCATAGTAATAGGATGAGGCTTGGGATGAGTAAAGGAGAGATGGAGGAGGGAAGAGTCTGTGGAAAGGGTTAGGGAGATCATAGTAGCAGGAGAGGTTTTGGATGAGTCAAAGGTGAGATAAATGAGCGAGAATTTAGTAGGGTTGTTTGGGAGATCATGGTAGTAAACTGAGGTTTGGGTGAAAGAGGAGGGAAGAACTCAGTCAGGGTTATTTAGGAGATGAAAGTAGTAGTCAGAGTGGGGATGGAGGATAGATTTATAGAGACATGACATATGGTGATGGGTAGACAAGGTAAAGCTTACAAGAGAGTAAAAATATAATATTTTTTATTTACAATTTTTGTGTCTCATATTGTTACAGAGTAACATTATAGGCTATTAAATCAAACACAATAGGTTTCCGAACAGCTGGTATTTTGAACACACATATTTGAAACTGCTTTCATGCACGAATATGGAAAAGGGTGTTGGTGAAACAAAATATTTACCTAAGAAAACACAATTTAGGCCAGGTTTTTCCACGTTCTAATTTTACTTTGTGCAAGTCAGCCAGTGAACTAGTATTTATTTGTCTCTACTTTTTTATTATATCAATGCTTTGTTTTTACCTCTTTGTGTACGTTGATGGAGTGGTTATATAGCGCGATTTTGACCCGAATGTATTGGATGGGTAGATTAAGTAATTTGTCCAGAATTACAGGATACTGAGTAGAGGTTAAGAATCAAACCTGGATCCTCAGTTTCAGAGCCAGCATCTCTGGCCATAATGCTACATCCTGGGTACAGTGAGGGATGCAGGCCAAAACCACATGAAAGGTTCCAAGTGGACCTCAAGCTGAGCCAGGCTTCAGGCTCGAGCCTTGCTCCAGCTTTCAGTGGCTCGCCCACCTCTAATGCAACCACCACAGCTAGTTTTTGTTCTGTAAGGCCACCTTCGTGAAAGCTAATATGTTGACCAGTTGCGGTGTCTTTTTGGGGCACTACTCAAAAGGGTCATTTTTCAACTAAACAACGTGTCAAATATGGTAGAACGTATATAGCTGTCCAGTGGCTAAATGGCAGAAATGACCAGCAGTCAGTTATAAAAAAATAATCCTTAGTGCAAGTAAGCCACTGTGCATAGTACCAGTACTCTCCTTTGCTGACTCACTGCTTGCGGTACAAGAGAGTGGCAAATTACAGTTGTGTTTGCATGGAGGTTAATTGCCTGAGAATTGACAGATCTGCAGCTGGCAGCACAGGTTGGAATCAAAGACAGCTACGGTCTCAAAGTCTGGAGCTGAGCACAGCATGCTCCCACCAACTTTAGTTCATGTGCAGTACCTGCCACTATTCTAAACCTGGCTCAACATCCCCTGGCAGCAGCCAACCCATGCTCAGTGGGAGGAACTACAATCACTGCTCCCTGGGCTGCAGGAGGGAATCAGGGGCTGGAGCAGCGCACCTCGAGCTGGCCACAACTAACCAAAATGAGCTGCTGATGCTCCCTAAAGCAATTGAAAACCATTGCAGTGTTAAAAATTCATCATATATGCACTGCAATAGGATAATTTCTATGGTAGCCTAATTGACCTACTACCCAGTAGCATGATGGTCAGAAAGAAATATTCCTCTGAGCTAATCCAAAATGGGAATTAAAATTTCTTAAAGCCAATAGGCCTAAATGAGGCTGAGCTAAACCAACCAAACATATATAAAAGCCTAATCCAAACCCTTGTCTTTTTGTTCTCCTTTTGTATTTACTCAATGAGAAAAGCCGCCTGTGTCAGGTATAAAGCTCACTAGGAGAAGTTCAATATACTCTTTCATAGAATGGGCAAGAGAATGAATTAAAATATAATAAACAGAAGTGGCGGTTTGATGACTGGGCATTTAGTCGGTGCCCTACCGGAATAAAAACCCATGTAATTCTTAGGATCTTTTATTGTGCTGAACTGTATAGCAGAGGCAGTGCTGCAGAGTACCAGATCTTCAGAGTGACAGGGAAAGCAGTCAAGCTATGCATGTGTGATAAACCAACACTCAATCTTAACACTATCAAACATGCACAGCTTGTCTTCTTTGTGTTTGCGCTGCACTACCGCTTTGTTAGAAAGCTGTAGCCGAGTCAAATCTCACACCTTTTTAGTAAAGTGCTGTTCATCCCTGCCCGACCGTCAATGAGAGGGCCATGTATCACACATATGTTATTGACAGCGCAGGGCATGATTACTGATGCTTGATAATTTACTCTGTCACAGACCATTGTTTACAATGAGGATCAAACTGGGCCTACCACAGGGTGACGCCATTTGTAAGCTGTGAAGCTGAATGCAATCTAGGTGAGGCACAGGAGGGATAGCTATAGCCAATGCTTAATTTGTGCGTGTTGTTTCCGGTGCTGAGCACCGGCACTCATTTTTGAGGGCCGGGGCTTGCTCTTCTGCCTCAAGCATTTGCTCCGTGCAAAAGACACATATGAGAAAGACGGAGGAAGGGAAAAACGAAAAAGCGTCAAAAAGGAAGAAAGCAGAAAGCTACAGGCTGAGCTGAAGGTGCAGGGAGTGACTTTATATGGATTGAAGAGGCCCGAGATGGCTTCAGGATTACGCTGCCTCAATATTCTGTGCTCGCTCATTTAATTGCAGCAGCAGCGTGTTTAAAAGGAGGGCTTTGGGAACCGGAACCTCTTTATTTACAAATTAAGCTCTGGCTATAGCAGGACAGGAGGGCAAACGAAAAATAACTGGGATTGCTTTTGCATGTGTGTGTGTCCCTATGTCCACATTTGCTGCACGCCTGTGCTTGTGAGTACAAACGTGTGTGTGCGAGAGCTCTGCTGTTTGCAAGTGTACTCCCACGGACCTGACTCCACAGCCACCCAAGCCCTCCCAACACAGGCTGGATTACACCCCTGGATAAATAATGCTAATTGCTGTGGGCATCCGTAATCTTACCCCTGCTATAATGCCAACCCTGACATAATCATGGTAATTCTTAGGATATTGTGGACATCCATGGTATGATGATGCCCAGTCTTCATAAAATGCTGATGGAGGCATAATGGTGGTAATTCCTGGAATTTAGTGGACATCCGTGGCATTATGACGCCAACCCATTGTAGAATGCTGACCCCAACATATTGATGGCAATTCTTGGGATGTTGTAGATATCCATTGCATGATGGTGGCCACCTCTTTCATAATTCTGGCTTTGGAAAAGTAAAAGCAATTCATGACATAATGTGAACATCAATGTTATAATGGCATGAATCGCTGTATAATGCTGGCCCTGACATAATAGTGTTAGTTTTTGATTAATTTTGGCATCATAGTGCTAAGGCACCCCCTCCTGGGGTAAATGCGTTCTTCAGAAATACAATAAATAGAATAAATAAAATAAGTTACCCACCACATGTATAATCATAACGGAAAATTAATTCCATAAAGTTGACATCCCTGCCATGATCTGTTGATACATTGCAGCCAGGAGAGCATATACAAAATTGAATTGTGAATGTATGAGTGTGAGGAAATGACAAGCCAATGTTTAGACAAACATGTATTTACTAAAAATGAAAAGCTACTATTTAATGTCAAATATTTGTCTTTTCATGCAAACTACACATTTTTGATTTGGGGAATATATTTTGCCACAATGAAAAGCTAATAAGTGATTGTAAAATATAAGCTTTTTCATAAACTATCAAGCTGATATTTGAGGAAAAGATTACTGCATTTTAAAATGTATATTTAAGGCAGTCATTTGAGTAGTGATGTTCTCTACTACTATCTGAGGCCTGAGCTTGTAATTATGCTGTAAGCTGTCTTCTGTCCAGACCTGTGAGGTCTCTGTAACCTGAGCAATACCACTGTTCAGTACGGCTGTGATATCTGCCTAGCACTGTTGTTGATGTCCTAAGATTGTAAAATGTATGTCTTTTTTTGTTTTTGTAACCTAAGCAATCTCAAGCTGATTCTCAGTCAAACCGTATGGTTGAGCATCACTTTAGATGGGGAAAATCATTAAAATGAAAGGAAGTGAAAGGTGGAAGTAAAGAAAGATACTATGAACAAGTATAGGCCACGTGAAACAGATTCTGAACTGCCTGCGCTACCTTTGTATTTTTGAAGTATTTAGATGAGTGGTTCCCAACCTTTTGACTTCTGTGGACCCCCACTTTATTAATACCGGAACCCGGGGACCCCCACTGAATCATTATTGGAATGCAGAGACCCCCCCACTAAGTCATTATGCAAGGCTGGGGACCTAATCTGTTGAAATTATTAAATTTTCTAAGCAGTCGCGGACCCCCTGGTGTTCCCGGACCACAGGTTGGGAACGACTGATTTAGATAAATAGCACCTAAAAATGCACAATCTTACGTCAATTTTTTCAAATGTATTTTCGGATTTGAGCCCTCAATAGCTCCTGGGATGGCGAGGCTTGCTTAACCAACCACTTTCATAGATCGTGTGCCCTTGCGGTACAGTCTGCTACACAATGTGTTTATTAATTTTGACAAAATGCTTTTATTAGGGCTAGATTCACAAATGACCTTGCTGAAAAGTCCTATAGCTTTCTGGTTTTGTTATTCCTAAACGTGGAGTACATTTCTACTTTTTAGGAATGCATCAAGGATTCCAGGATTATTCCAAGAACTATATGATAGTCATTGATTTCCTGGAAAATCCAGGCCAACAAATATACTCATATGATTTTGATCAGGTGTAGCGTTCTGCATGTGTAAATGTGGCACAACTGTGCTTTAGCACATATACCTTGTCCTTTCTTCCATACAAAAAATGTTTTTACCGGTGAGAAACGCCTTACATTTACTCCCATAATTTTTAGAAGTTATATTCCTTTCCACCTACAAATACGCTTACACCTCTCTTTAACAGAAGCAAATGTGCATGTGTTTCCAGGTTGGGAACCTACTGCCCTATGGTGTGACCCCCTGAATATCGAAACCATCGAAACCACAATATTGTTGGGACACAACATTGAGGACAAAATATCGAGATTAAAACATTGATAGGTAAATGTAGATTCATACCTAACTCCATATTTACGGACCTACGTGGTACAATATCTTCAAAGTATGTACATGTGGAGTTAGGAATAGTACATCTATACTTCCACATATGGACTTACGTGTTGATATTTTGTCCCTCAATATTCCTTTCTCGATATTATTGTACCAATATATCGTTAATGTTGACATTCAGTAGTGCAACCTCGTCTAAAGAAATGTCGATGTCCCTAGATTTTCGAATTAGATGGTGTTCACTCATACTCGTGTCAACCCCAGAAAGAACCACAATCATGCCATTAATTTCGAATGCAAATATGCTCACATGCCGCGGTGGAATGGCTGTGTTTTAAAAATAGTTTCCTCTTTCCAGGTCTCCTATAATATATCTGGGAATGAAGATATGAAACTTAGATCTAGCGTTAACTTAGGTGCACAGAACAGTTTCCTGAATCGGACTACACACATTATATGAGCATCCTGTGAGCCCCAAGAGACGCTTATGAATTTAGCAGAGCCAAATTTTCTTTAGAGTCACTTTGCTCCAGATTTTGCTTCCTTGTAACTATGTAACACACCTATGTAACCTGTAACCAGGATCACACAATTTTAGCAAGAAGAGAAGCCAGGATTCAACTTTTCCAAAGTTGACGGATTTTTTTACAAAGTCGACTACATACCTCGTCCCTGTACATGGCAAACATCCTAAATTAGTATGTTTGTACACTTGATATACTATTTTGCTTTGGCACAGGTAATGAACGCATACCAATATAATAAACAACTAGATACAGACTGTAACATTATTTTCTCTTATTTACAGTGGCATGCTAACTGAATACATATATAATTACGCCTGTCCACGGTACCTTCATGTGGAACAAGAACAGCACACTTCATTCCTCAGCACATAACGTGAACTACTGTATCATTTGGTCGTACTGAACTAGAAAGAGTTCCTCACACAATGTACTGTACAAAGTCTTCGATATACTTCTTATGTCCTGGACCTCACTTTATGAAAACAGTCGGTGCTGCAGCCAAAACAGGATAATGCTGTGTGCAGTGGAAGCGCGCTCTTCATTAAAAAGTGTTTCACATTAGAAGAGGGACACACGAGACCTCATACACATACTGACACTGCCGCAGGGCATTTCTACGCGCAATAATGCACCTGCAAATAGATGTAGGCGGAACGAGGAGCGCAGCACTGTCCAGAGTAGTTTTGGAAATTCAGCATGTTGTTTACGAAAGACAGGCTAACTTTCCTAAAGTCCAGCAGATCCCGAAACAACCCTTCAGAGCCACCACACAGCAGCACATGGTGCCTGGAATTGTTTGGGTTCCCGGGCGCGCGCGTGCGTTAGTGAGATGACAGGTTAATACTCACAGTTCAAGGCTGATTCTCGTCATATTGCCAGGCAGCGGGGAGCCCGCCACTTGCCACTGGCACATCAGCTTCCGTCCGGAGCACTGGCACAGTTGCTTGCATGGGTCAATCTGAAGTGAACTGACAGGGCTGAAGCAAACAAGGTGGAGGAGCAGGCAGGACACGTAAAAAGTCACCATTGTGAGGTTGCTTTGAGGATTTCAGTTCCGGCAGCCAACTAGTTCCATTGTCTTTGCTTTTTTTGAAGTTGGGCAAACAACGGGGTGAGGTAAAAGAGAGAAAGCAAAGAGGTGACGCGGGCTGCCGCGCGAGCAGGCAGTGTGAGTGATTTCTCCTCAGCTGTAATCAAATAGATGCTCAGGGTGAAGTTCCCGAAGAGCTCCTCCTGTCTTTACGTCTGTAGAAGTGCATATTTATTTTTAATCGACATCAAATTCTTTTCGTATGGACTGCCTCCTTCAAATTCCAGCTTGTTAAATTCTCTAAAAGTAGCCCGTTGTTTTACGTTTCTTGTATACGGTTCTGGGCACGCGTTTGTTTTGTTTATTAAAAGGTGCACAGTGAAAAATGCATGTTCTGCGCAGTTCGAACGTGGTTTTGCGTAATCACTCCATTGAAGAGTTGCCTCCGGCCACTTCTTGATCGCTGACTGTACTAAAATGCACTTAATCGTAACATCACCGTTGCAGGCAGATATATGGGTTCTCTAAAGGAGAGCGTAGATGTGTTACACTGAAGGTCTCCCTCACCCCCATCTTATCTTAACGAAGTTCTACTTCCTCTGACATTGTTCGAGGGCCTCCTCCGTGACCTCCCAGGAAGTGTCTCTGTTGACATCAGGATCCCTGGGAATGATGAACAATGCAGGGCCATCATGGCGCAGGAGTGACTGAAACGTGCAGTACGGACCTCACATAAGAGAAATGAGTAGGACTAACACATATTCTTCACAATTGTATTAGCTACCGCGTTGTATGTCGAACACACCCTCCGCCATCTCTGAATATTGAGATTAACAGACTGAGACCGGTGTGCCTGTGCATTGGGCAACGGGGACATGAAAGAGCTGAAACTGGATCATAACTTCAAAGTTGTTCCGAACAGGCACACCCCTCAAATTATGTTTAGCCCGAGGAGAATCACCACCCCATGATGTACTCCACCCAAGCCGTTCCTGAGATGCAGCACTCTAGAGTTCAGACTACCCCCCTGGCAATGTGTTGAGTGTATTCTTAGCTACCAATGTGCACACAAGTCTGCCACCGAGACAGTACTTGATATTTCGCCAGCTTAAGATATTTGACGGCATTAGCGGGATCCAAACCCTTGTCCTGGAGGGCCTGTCCCACCATAAGTAAAAGCCCCTACTACTGAGCTATAACTCCTTGGTTCATAGACTATCCAGTGCACTGAGTGCACCCCCCAAAAGGGTGAGGAGATATATAGAGGCAGCTGATCTGAATAACAGATATTTGGAAATTCAAGCCATTCTACTGCTAGAGCCCAGTAATAGGAGCTGCATCTGGGCTTATTAACTGACCTTTATAGCGGCTACAATTAAGGTTCTGCCTCCGTCTCCCAGCTGCTGCCTTTAGCCCAACTAGAGGATGGCTGCCCCCGTGTGCCCAGTCCTGAGAGTATAATGCTGGAACATAACATTCGAAGATAGAGAGCTTAATACACAATGAGATTAACTAGCTGCCCGAAATGGTGTGTTTCCAACTACGGCGTGAACGCTAGCTAAATTACTCAAGGTCACCCTCCTGCTAATACACATAAAGACTATGGCCCTCATTACGAGTCTAGTGGTCCTAAGACTGCCAGACCCGCGGTGACAGTCTTACCGCAGACAGGCCGGCAGTGAAGACTGCCAAATTATGAGTTTGACGGTTTGGCCTAAGCAAAACCACTGATGTCCCGCCACTTTTCTGCGGTCTTCCGGGCTGGAGGTGAGCACCTCCTGCCCGGCGGATGCCATTATACTGCTAGTGATATTACGACGCAGAAGACCGCCAGCATTTTTTTCTGGCAGCTGCACTGCCAGAAAAAGCTGGCAGTCTTGTATCCCGTTGACAGGAATCTGCATTCCTGTCGCCGGGATACTCACGCACACACGTCCACACACCTGCGCACATGCACCCACATACTCCCACACACAAACACCTTCACACACACCTAAGCACTTGTGTCATGCACCCCCATTCATACTAACATACATACACAAACACCCCCTCCAGCGCATAGATACATTCACTTCCCCTCCAGCGCATACATACATTCACACCCCCTCCCCGTTCACTCACACAAACACTTACTCCTCTCCGTCCACTTACATACACATGCGCATGCATACACGCACTCACCCCTTCCATCTGCTCAATCTCACTCAGGCAGTCAATCGCTCACACTCGCACACATGCACTTACCACCCATCCACAAACACTCACACACCCCCCTGAGCCCGTCCACAATCACTCACACATGCAGACATGCATCCACAAACAACCCCCGCATCCATGACATTCAGATGCGCACTCACACACCCCCCCATCGGATGATCCACTTACCTTTGTCCATTGAGGAGGTCATCTGTGAGGGGACTGGTCCCAGCGGTGCCCCACCATCAGGTCACCGCCACGCTGTATTACATGTTGTAATATGGCGTGCGTCATCCTTTTGGCGTGACCATGCTGGCAGTAGACCTCCCTCTTCACTGCCAACAGCCAGCATGACTGGTGTCGGAATTCCACCCAATTTTGGATGGAATTCCGAAATCAGATGTAATAAGGTGGTCTTAAGACCGCCAGCACTGGTGGTCTTTTGGCACCTGTGGCTTCAACAGTCTTTCGAAATGACAGCCGAAATCGTCATGGGGACCTATGTGATTTGCCTGGATCACTGTTATGTTGAGCTGCTGCCGAGACTTAAAATATTTTAGTCTGAACTCCTTATTTGCCGGTGAACCCCATGGTTTGCTGGGAAGATTTCAACAGCTAACTGAGCTGCGCACAACATGGCTCCCCAATTGCAGTTGAATCAAAGCTGTGGTGCTTTGTCTGGACAGACAGCCGCCAGCCCGAAGGTTAGACACGTAACGTGGCAGCCTACACAAAATACGTACTCCAGCTTTCCTACGTGCCTGGAGGAAGATTTGTTTCACAGTGAGAGCTGCAGGAGTACCAACCCATGCCGCTCCAGGCTGACGTTGCTTTACCTCACATTTCTATTGTTCAATCCTAGGGAACTCAGGTATTCTCACTGTCCTGTTTCATTCATGTGTGCTTTACATGAGCACCAGCTACATTACATAAGGTCACATGCATTTTCTAATGGCATGGGGGCCATAATGAAATAGCAGGGCTTGACATTGACTCCCCTGAGGGTGGCATCAAACCCTCACACCAAAGGGAGGTACTGAAGGATATAGGCCAAACAAGGACACATCCATTTGTGTTACCGTGAGGTCAGCCTACCTGCTCATCATTACGGTAAGGCCCACTTCCTTCTGGCAACAAGGCAGCCCCCACCATTTACCACGTTCCTGCCTCATGAAGGTCTGCCAAAAACCAAACTGCACGGCATGCCCTTCACAACCACAACGTTGCTTACCTTAATTTAACAGACGTGTCCACCCGAAGCTTCTGCTCTGTGCTGCTGCTAACTGCCTCAGGGGCACAGTCACCCGCTGTGAGAGAGGTCTCTTTTTGCGTGGTTAGCCCCCCACGTTTTTCCTGGAAAATTATGTGGTTTCAGAATTGTAAGTTCCCTGTGCTAAACAGGTTCCCAGGGACAGATCTCTTTCCCCAAAACTGTACTATGTATTGGCACTTCAGTCACCCCGTAAGTCCCTAGTAAATGGCACCCTGACTACCCATGGCATGGGTACAGAAGAGGGCCCCCAAAAGTTGCAACAGCAATTGTGCCACTTTGAGAGGCCCCACACCAGGCTCATGCAGACTACAATTGCAAGTGCATGACAAAGTGTATTTAAAAGTTGAAAATTCAACATGGCACTCACCAAGAGTGCCCTGCCCATTAACACTGCATGCACTATAGGTAAGTCAACCCTCTGGCTGGCACATATGCCCCTACTGTGTCTTTACAAAACCTTAAGGCACGGTAAGTGTACAGGGAACCCATATCAAATACACATACTTGTCATTACGAGTTCTCCAGCTATGTGATGGCTACTCTGAACCCTGGGATGCTTGGTATCAAACAACTCAGAGTAATAAATCCTCACTGGTACCAGTACTGTATTTATTATAAAATGTACTCAAGGGCAACCTTAGAAATGTCCCTGCAATATCTAACTAGCCCTGGCATGGTTGCTGGCCGGTCCTAACCAGCCTGCCACCACAAGGAAGGATTCTGGATCCCTGGAGAGAGATCCTATGCTCCTTGGGATCAGAAAACAAAGCCATTCCTGGGCGGAGGTTTTACACCTCCTCCCCCCGAATGTACACTGCCCAGCCAGCAAGCTTCAAAGGGCTTGCCACCCCTGAAACTCGACCCCCAGCCCTGCTGCTGCCAACAGATGCCCACCTCAATTTCAAACCCCCGCTTTTGGTGGTAGAAACGGTGGGAAACTGCACAAACAATTGGAGAAGTGACCATCCTCAGCCTGCACTCCCCAGGTGTGGCAGGCAAGGAGACCACTCCATTTCATTTTCCTCTATCTTGGATGGCAGGAAAGTAGCCTATCAGAGTTAGGGATGTGATCTCTTCCCACAGGAAGTGGTCACATAGCAGGTGTAGCCACCCTAAGGTAAGTGACCCATTGACCACTACCAGGTACTCCCCTAAATGGCCACTAAATGCAGTATTTAGTGGACATCAGTAGACCGAATGACAGACACAAGAAGACCGGCAACAAAGAAGACCCACGGCTTGAGAACAGAAGCCCTGCTGCAAGAAGAAAAAGGTGCCAAACCCTGCTTGCTGCACCCAGGACTCAACAATCACCTCTGAGGGGTGAACTGGACATTGGAAAAACTCTAAGAAATCCCAGAGGAGGTCAACCTTCTAAAAATTACCAAGATCGTCCCTCCAGAGAGAAGGCATCAATCCCTGCAACCAGCAAGCAAGATCCAGCAAAGTCCAGTTCACTGACTGGCTGTTGACCAAGGAACTCGACACAGCAGTCAGACCACATTTCTCTCGATGGACCTGGAGGACAAACCCTGCAAGTGTGCCCCTGTGACCTCCAGTGGCTGAACCATGCAATAGCCAGTGGTACTGGACTCCCAATGTCGGACACCCTGAAGAAAAGCCCACTCTGGACTCTCCAAGGACCAGGAGCAAGAACCAGTAGAGGGACTTCAGGACACCTAAGAACCACCCCCCACAGTGGCCCTGCTGACCTGCAGTCCACCCTCCAAGTGACCTGCCCCTGGCTCCAAAGGCTCCTTTACGCACAGTCCTTGGCTGACCTATCTACACTGCACTCAGCCTCCCTGGCCCCTGCATTGGAAAGCCAGCTGTGCTCTAAAGGTCCCTAACCCCTTGTGACCTCTACAGACCAAGGGGACCCACTAAGTCCACCTGTGCAGTGCATTTCCACGTCACCCCCCTCCGTCCTGCTTCAACTCCAAGACTTTGAGCCGCTGCTCCCGCTTGAACCAGGAACCGCCTGAACTTCTCTTGCTGCCCCACAGGAAATCTCTACAACTTCAACTTAAAAACAGAGGGTGACACTTGTGAGAACATTGCCTAATTTTATGTGCATTTTGAAAGTTTTCTCCCAATGATTCCCATGGTGCATAGTTGCGCACAAAATGACTATGGCCCTCATTACAACCCTGGCGGTCGGTGGTAAAGCGCCGGTAATACCGCCAACAGGTCGGTGGAAAAAAAAATGGAATCACGACCATGGCGGAAACCGCCAACATAGACAGCCACTTTAACACTCAGACCGCCACGGCGGTACAAACAAACAGCGCGGCGTTCACCGCCAAAAGACAATGTACCGCCCATCCTGTCACAACCCGGCAATCTGCCACCTTTTCCGGGGCGGAACCAACGCGAACAAAAACACTCACCTCTCCACACCCCATGAGGAACCAGGATGCTATGGAGCCAGAACTCCAGATACTCCCTGCGATGGTATTCCTGCTCCTCTATCAGGAGCACCAAAGAGGGCAGTGATGACGAAGGTGAGTACTGCACCTACAACACAGGGGAGGGAGGAGGGAAAAGAGAGTGACACACACACACGCAACATGCAACACCATACTCACAAATACATGCAGCAATATTACATATACCCCCCCTTCAATAACGCAAGGACAAAAGGAATTGATGTTAACAAATGTAATATATAAAAATCAGATAGTGAAATTTTAAAATTCAGGAAATACAAATATGTACACCAACTACACAAGTCCGGATATTACTCAAACATCGTCCCTGGATCAGGGTCCCAAAAGGCATGGGCGAGGCCCACACATGAAACCAGACTTCTAACGGAGAGAACACTGAAGGGGCATCAAATCGAAATGAAACAGGCTCCTCAGGGGGAGGGGGCACCTCAGCCTGATGAATGCACGACGCCACTGCTGGACGAGGGGGCACCATGCCCATTGATGTATCCTGGGGAGTGCAAAGCCACAGTCTCTCAAGTCTCTCCAGTGGGTGGGTTGCCCACTGCTTTATCCTGGGGAGTGCAAAGCCACAGTCTCTCAAGTCTCTGGTTTGCCCACTGCTTTATTCTGGGGAGTGCAAAGCCACAGTCTCTCAAGTCTCTCCAGTGGGTGGGCTGCCCACTGCTTTATCCTGGGGAGTGCAAAGCCACAGTCTCTCAAGTCTCTCCAGTGGGTGGGTTTCCCACTGCTTTATCCTGGGGAGTGCAAAGTCACAGTCTCTCGAGTGGGTGGGTTGCCCACTACTTTATTCTGGGGAGTGCAAAGCCACAGTCTCTCAAGTCACTCCAGTGGGTGGCTTGCCCACTGCTTCATCCTGGGGAGTGCAAAGCCACAGTCTCTCAAGTGGATAACAGTCTCCACTGATTCTGGAGGGGGCTTTGTGCCCAGAGTACTTCATCCTACCAAGGACAGAGGTAGTGGATGCCTTTCTCCACTGGTTCTGGAGGGGGCTTTGTGCCCAGAGTGCTTCATCCTGCCAAGGAGAGAAGTAGTGGATGCCTTTCTCCACTGGTTCGGGAGGGGGCTTTGTGCCCAGAGTGCTTCATTCTGCCAAGGACTGAGGTAGTGGATGCCTTTCGCCACTGAAAGTCGGGCATCATGGAAGCTGGCCAGGCTCCTGGAACTGACCACCAGCCGCGGACGACTGACCATTGGGGATGGCAGCCATGTCTGCGGTGGTGCCACAGGCTCAGGATGTCGTGGGGCCGCTGGTGGTGCTTGCGGCGGGGTCAGTCGCGGTGGTGCTGGCGGCGGCCTCTGTGGCATCGGTGCTGGCGGCGGGCTCTGTGGCGGTGGTGCTGGCGGCGGGCTCTGTGCTGGCAGTGCTGGCGGCGGCCTCTGTGGCATCGTGGCTGGTGGCGGGCTCTGTTGCGGCGGTGCTTGCGGCGGTCTCTGTGGCATCGTGGCTGGCGGTGGGCTCTGTGGCGGCGGTGCTTGCGGCGGGCTCTGTGGCATCCTGGCTGGCGGCAGGCTCTGTGGCAGCGGTGCTTGCAGAGGGCTTTGTGGCATCGTGGCTGGCTGCGGGCTCTGTGGTGGCGGTGCTGGTGGCGGCCTCAGTGACTGCGGTGCAAGGGAGCTCCCATCAGAGGAGGAGTCGCTGTCGCTGGTCTCTACTCCTGTCCCCGCCGTGGAGCTCCCCTCATCCTCCGTCCCACTGGTGGCTTCAGACTCCATTGTCTCGCCCTCCAGAGCCAAGTGGGATGCAGCTCCCTCCTGCTCCGGTGACACTGCTCCTCTGCCTGATGATGCTATTTCACACAAGAACAGGGAGATCACAAAAAGGGGGGGACGACGACAGAAGATAGACATGTTCAGTGCATGCAATACCACTACCGCTGGCGAACATTACAGACACAGCAGCCCTCTGCACTATGCCATGCACTTATAGTTCCTAGATTATTCACAGGGCCATGGGGTACAAGGCCTATGCCCGATTGCTGCACACATGGAAGTCACAGGAGCCTGACTAGGTGTAGATGGCTCTTACCACTGGTGGGGTTGGGGTGCCACACAGCCTGCCTCACAAAGCAACTTTGCCTACAAAGCTCGCCCTGGCCTAGGGGAACCCACTTCCCACCTCCCCCACCCAGACACCTCCTAATGCGCGCAGAGTCAGATGGATGTGACAGTACTCACCCGCTTGTGGCTGCTGTGATACCCTCAAGCACCCATCCAACTCCGGATACGCCACCGCCAGGATCCGGAACATCAGGAGGGTCATGGTGCCAGGGGCACCCCTCCCACATTGGGAGGCCATCCCCAGCTGGGCCTCCGCCGTCTTCTTGCTCCAGCGGTGAATGTCCTCCCATCTCTTCCGGCAGTGGGTGCTCCATCTGTGGTGGACCCCCAGGGTCCAGACGTCCTTGGCGATGGCACGCCAAATATCCTTCTTCTGGTGGGCCCTGACCCAGAGGAATAGTACAGGGGAAAAGTTAAAACTTTAACCGCCTGGACCATCACAGTCATTGGCCCACGTTCCCATCCTTGCCCTGACGCACATACACTCACCGTCCACTCATGCAGGACTCAGTCCCCCCCATGTATCTTCCATCCACAACACTCCAAACAGGCATTGCCCATGCAGCATGCTCACATTGTACTCACCTGTTTGTCTGGAGGACCATAGAGTAGCGTGTACTGGGGGAGGACCTCATCCACTAACTTCTCCAACTCCTCCGAAGTGAAGGTAGGGGCCCTTTCCCCAGACACATGAGCCATTGTGGCTTCTAGACTGAGGTCACAGCAGCACTTGCAGTGTAGGTCCTCTCCTGTCGAAGGTCAGGTATCAAGTGAGTGAACAGACAGAAAATGGCGGTCACGTCCGCGGCGGGGCGTACCGTCACCGCCGGCGTACATCGTCATTGGCTCCTCAGACCCATAGGGTCCAATGTTAACCAATGCAAGATTGCGCTGCCGTCTTTGACCGCCTACAGCGACAGTGTAGAACGCCAGCGCAGTTACCTCATATCCCCTTGTCCCACCTTACAGGTCAGGCAGCCGCCATTTCAGGGGACCACATGGCATGAATAGTAACTGCGTCACACCTATCTAGGCCTTGCATACACACAGTAACAGGCACATTGCGGATTGACAAATGTGTGCTAATGACTTTTTGTAATACCTCAGTGTTGGCTGACTCTCTGCTCACTGTTCTCGTCCATAGGGCACGTCCGCTGGGGCAGGTGATGAGATGGCGGCATCCTCCGGTGTACAGACCACTGGTGGACCTGTCGACAACGGAAGAGAGACACGTAATAGTCACCTACAGACTTGATCGTGCAACAATCCTGGAACTGTGTGCCCAGTTGGAGCCAGACCTGATGTCAGCAATACGCCATCCCACAGGGATCCCCCCTCTAGTGCATGTCCTGTCAGTACTCCATTTCCTGGCAAGTGGGTCTTTTCAAACTACAGTGGCCATTGCATCAGGGATGTCCCAGCCTATGTTCTCCAACGTGTTGTCCAGAGTGTTGTCTGCCCTGCTGAAACACATGCGCAGCTACATTGTGTTCCCTCAGGTGGAGGATTTGCTTACAGTGAAAGGTTACTTCTGTGCCCTGGGACATATCCCCAACATCATAGGTGCCATTGATGGGACACATGTGGCCTTGGTACCCTCCCGCAGGAGTGAACAGGTATACAGGAACCGGAAGTTACCATTCTATGAATGTGCAGATGGTGTGTTTGGCCGACCAGTACATCTCCCATGTGAATGCCAAGTTTCCTGGATCAGTGCATGACGCTTACATTCTGAGGAATAGCAGCATCCCTTATGTGATGGGGCAACTCCAGAGGCACTGTGTGTGGCTAATAGGTGGTGAGGACAAGGACCCTGTACCCTGTGAATAGTTGTCTGGGTCTGGGGTTGTCCCTAAGGGTTAGTGTGTGTCTAACAGTTGTCCCTCGACATTTGCAATTGACTCTGGGAACCCCAACCTGTCATGGCTACTGACCCCAGTGAGAAATCCCAGGACAAGGGCAGAAGAACGCTACAATGAGGCACATGGGTGAACTAGGAGAGTGATCGAAAGGACCTTCGGCCTCCTGAAGGCCAGGTTCCGGTGCCTCCATATGACAGGTGGTTCTCTCTACTACTCACCAAAGAAGGTGTGCCAGATCATCGTGGCCTGCTGTATGCTGCACTACCTGGCTTTGCGACAACAGGTGCCTTTTCTGCAGGAGGATGGTCCAAAAGGTGGTCTTGTGGCAGCTGTGGAGCCTGTGGACAGTGAAGAAGAGGAGGCAGAAGAAGAGGACATCGACAACAGAAACAACGTTATCCAGCAATACTTCCAGTGAGACACTGGTAAGAGGATGTCACTGCCTCACACATCTCATACTATTGTTTGAGCTAGCATAAGTCTGTCACTTTCACCCAGTGTATGAACCCTCACTTGTAACTTTCCCTTTCCATTTCCATTTCACAGATGTGGGTCCCACTGTGTGACCTCTGCTATATTACCTCATGGACTAGAGCTGTGTTACATCGGTATCTTAATAATACAATTGACATTGCTATATTCCATAGTTATTGAATTACACATTTGTGAAAGCACAGACTGACTCCAGATTGTTTTGTGATTCAAGGGTGTTTATTTCAGTGCTAATTAGTGGAGGGGGTTGTAGAATGGGCAGGGGTGATGGTGGAGGAATGTCCATGGCAGAGTCCAGTCTAATTGTTTCACAGGTGCATTGTCCAAAGGGGCCTAGGAAGCGGAGCTAGGGCAGTTGATGGATGGACAGGGTGACAAAGTGGGACAGAAGGATGACATTCAGGGGGGTCTCATTTCCTGGCAGCGGTCTTGGCATTGTTCTCTGTCCTGGATCTCAGGGACTGTTTGTGGGGTGGTTCTCCATCTGCAGGGGGTGGGGTGCTGGTGTCGTGGTCCTGTGGCGGTGCCTCCTGTTCACTAGCACTGGCAGAGGTGGTGGGCTGTTCATCATCCAGGCTAGTGTCAGGGGCCCCTTGTTGTGCCACAGTGTCCCTCCTGGTGTTCACAAGGTTCTTCAGCACCCCTACAATGGTGATCAGGGTGGGGTTGATGGACTTAAGTTCCTCCCTGATCCCCAGATAGTGTTCCTCCTGCAGCCGCTGGGTCTCCTGAAAGTTGGCCAGTACCGTTGCTATCGTCTTCTGGGAATGATGGTACGCTCCCATGGTGTTGGAGAGGGCCTCATGGAGAGTGGGTTCCCTGGGCCTGTCCTCCCCCTGTTGCACAGCAGTCCTCCCAGTTCCCCTGTTTTCCTGTGCTTCTGTCCCCTGAACCGTGTGCCGACTGCCACTGGCCCCAGGTCCTTGATTTTCTTGGGGTGGTGGGTTTGCCTGGGTTCCCTGTAGTGTTGGACACACTGCTGCTTGACGTGTCCTGGGGACAAAGGGATGGGCCCGCTGGGTGGGTGCTGTGCTGGTGTTTCCTGAGGGGGAGGCTCTGTGGTGGCATGTGCCAGTGTCAGGGGACCCGACTGTCCCGAGGTCCCAGATGGGCCGGGCTGGTCATCTTGATCCAGTTGGACAGAGCTGCTGTTATCAATGTTGGCCTCTTCTGTGGGGGGAGTGGACATGTCTGGAACCTCCTGTCCGGTGACGTTGGGTAGAGGTCCTGCAGGGGTGTAAAGGCATGATTATTGCATCTGTGTGTGCCACCATTGTGTGCAATGGGTGGGTGACCCTGTACTCCAGTGCTTACATTCTTGTCTAGGACCTTGTGTGATAATTGATTTGGGGTCTGTGTGGGTGTCTGTAGTGGACATGCTTTGGTGATGGGTGTCCATGCTTTGCTGTTGCATGCAGGGCTTGGTGTTGGGATGGGTGGGTTGTGATAGTGGAACCTTTGTGAGGTGTTGGAGTGATGGAGGTGAGGGTGAGGGTGGGGTATGTGATAGCATGCAGGTAGGGTGGGGGATGTAATAGTTAAGATTTGACTTACCAGAGTCCATTCCTCCTGCCACTCCTGCGAGGCCCTCAGGATGCAGTATAGCCAAGAATTGCTCCTCCCATGTTGTTAGTTGTGGGGAGGAGGTGGGGGTCTGCCGCCAGTCCTCTGTACTGCAATATGGTGTCTTGAGACCACGGAACGCACCTTCCCCCGTAGGTCGTTCCACCTCTTCATGATGTCATCCCGTGTACTTGGATGCTGTCCCACTGCGTTGACCCTGTTTACGAGTCTGCGCCATAGCTCCATCTTCCTAGCAATGGAGGTGTGCTGCACCTTTGATCCGAATAGCTGTGGCTCTATTCGGACGATTTCCTCCACCATGACCCTGAGCTCCTCCTCAGAGAACCGGGGGTGTTGTTGAGGTGCCATGATGTGGTGTGGGTGATGTGTGAGGTGGTGTCGGTTGTGATGTGTGAGGGGATGTGTTTGTGTGTGTTGTCTGAGGTGCATGGATGTTGTGTGTGTGATGGTGTTGTGTGCCTGTGGATGCTCGTGTTCTTTCTGGTGGTGTCTCTCTCTGGGCTTCTTTCTCAATTTTGGTCGTAAGTGTTTGTGGGTGGGTGTTTTATATTGGGTTGGGTGTGTGGAAGTGGTGTGTGTATGTGTATCTAGTGTGTGTATTTCGAATTGTCCAATGTGGTTGTGTTTTGTAAATGTGTGTGTATTTTGAGCGCAGCGGTGTGTACCGCCAATGGTTTACCACGTTTGAAAGACCGCCGAGTGGATTCGTTGGTCGTGATAGTGTGGGCGTATTCCTGTTGGTGTGACGGTGTCGGTTTTGTTATCGCCAGTTTCTCACTGACCTTTGGTGTGGCGGACTTGTGTGGGTGTATGGATTTTGTCCAATTCCAGGCTGTGGGTCGTAATAGCTGTAGCGGAATTCCGCCGGCGCAGCGGTGTGTTGGCGGTCTTCTGCACGGCAGTAAGCGGGATTTACCACCAATGTTGTAATGAGGGCCTATATTGTCCAACATTTGAAGAAAGATAACTTAAAAAGTACTTGCCGATTTTGATGATCTTGGTCTTAAAAGTGTTATAAAAATCTGAAGTATTTTTGTAAATTATTCTTTGGAGTGTGTGTCCACATTTATTGATACTGTGAGTACATCAAATGCTTAGCACTTCTCCAAGATTAGCTTAACTGCTCGACCAAGCTATCACTAAAAAAATGTATTGAGTGGTCTACTTAATACCTCTGGATACCAAGGTATGGTTGTTTAGATTCTGCGAAGTGCACATTGTTTTTGTACACTCTTCAGAGAGCTAGCCTCTAACACCCACGCCATCCCTCTGTGAGGAGCGAGGCCTGAGAAGCCAGCCAACCCAGGCAAGGGACTGCCACTTCGGAGCCAACTACCCCATGCCTGGCTTTGTTGCTCCTGCAGGCACCACCGTGTTGGCTCCAGGCACCAATGGTAACCTTAATTTCTGCCCCTGTGTCTCTGTTTCTTTGCAAGCTGTAGGTGCTTGTCGCCTTCTTCTGGGCCCGCCCTCTTGGATGCAGGTGCTGGTGTAGAAGGACAGGTTTGCTCCTTGCATGATTTGTGGTAGCTGCTTGCCTTGTTGGCTAGATGTGAATCTTGATGCTCGATATTGTGTTATAGATCCCCGTGTACGCCCATCCATCAGTTCACCGGGGCAGGGCTTAACAATTCAGGTTGGCTGGGATTCTTAATAATTGTTGCCTGGCTCCATATTTAGTGGATCTGTTCAATGGACTCCCTTTCGTCCTTTGCTGGGCTCATGTTGCGGTGCACAAGTGCCATCGTGGCTTGTTGATTTTGTTATTTCTGCTACTTGGGCTTCTCTAGGGCCAAGTTAGCTCAGCGCACGTTGCCGTGAACATAAAAGGGCTTCTGACCGGAGCGCTGAGGAGACTCTAGAGTAACAGTGTTTAGTGTAGAGTCCAGCTGGACTCATTCTAGTCTTTCTGCCAGCCACTCTGCTGAGGGCTGGTCTTACGTATGTAACATACACCCACCCAACACAGGCGTCACCAGTCAGGTGACCCTGCCAATAAAAGGGGCCGGGCGCACGTGCCTGAGGCCAGTTCAGTACTACCCTACAACCGTGTCTGCGTACCTTCCTTTACTAGCATGAGGGCCTAGGGCCCCACATTACATTGGCGACGAGTGGGATCTGCAACCCCACGTGGTTGCAGACATGAACCTAATCGGTGGAGGAAAGGAGAGAAGCGAGGCCGTCGCAGCCCCAGTCTCACTGGTGTAAAGGGGGTGAGTGCTGCTAATCAGCGCGTCCTGCAGCACTGCCAAAACGGCTGCGGGCGCCGAAAATAAAGCGCTACAAAGTGCGCAGATTTGATTTCCCTCAGCCCGAGGAAAAATGCACTAAGCCCCCCCCCAAGAATCTGATCCAGCGCGGCCCGCAGCGTGAGAGAAAGCTGCTGGGTCCGCGTGGTATGTGGGAGGAAATGGCGCTGTCGTGCGCCGTGGAAAGAATGGAGCCCGCAGCGTGCCGCTTGAGGTAAAAGAGAAGAGGGCGCCGAATCATGCCTGTAGCCGGTCGCGCCCCCGCCCCCAAGAAAATAAACGCGATCCGCAGCGCAGCGTGTCCCGTGCTGCTGCGGCCGCGTGTGGAAAAACATGGTGCGATCGAGCACCAAGACCGGGGCCGTTTCCCCTTTCACTTTGAAAGTGGCGCTGTCGCGCGCCGTGAGAAGGTGCCAAAGCTTGGCCGGGGCCGGTTGCCCCTTTCATGTTAAGAATGGTGCATTCGAGCACCGAAGAAAACTTGCCCAGGGCCGCCCCCACCTCAAAAATGCCGGAAAACGGCCGCAGCACGGAGGACTGCTGCGGCCGCAACTTGAGATCACCGATGGTGCTGGCATGCACCAAAGAAGAAACGAAAATGCCCAGGGGCTGCCCCCCCCTTGTCCCGGCAGGAATTCAAGGATGAGGTGCAGACACGCACCGAAATAACATGGTGCAGGCACGCACCAGGTGCCCACGGCCGCGCCCCCACCTCCCAGAAATGAGTAAAGAAGAGAGGTGCTCACACGCACCTACAGGAAAGAAAAATAACAGTGCCCGGAGCCCCCACCCACCTCACTGAAGTCCTGCCATCTGCATGCCTCTTCAAACGAGGCTGTGCAGTTTAAAAAAAAAAAAAAAAAAAAAATTGGACAGAAAGGAAAAAAAAAGAGGAAGAGAAAAGGGAGAGAAGTGAGAAAATAAATAAAATTGAACTTACCTGCAGCCCCCACCAGCATGACGAAGTCCTCCCAGCAGCATGTCCTCCTCACCGGCATCTGTTCAAACAAACGAGCTGGTAACAGGAAAGACTGTCTTTCAAGCTAGAAAAAAAAGTGCACTACTGGCATCCAGTGGCCAGAGTTGGTATTGCACCCTATTTCTGTTTTAAAGATAAAGCAAGCTTGGATGAAGGAAAGTTTACAGCAGCACCTTCAGAAAGTGACTGCTCCAAACCAAGAGTGCGCCCGTGGACAGAATTGGCGCAGAAGACGGAAACGGCGAAGAAGAAGGAAGCGACGCTGTAAAAGGGAAGGAGAAGACTGCAGCTGCCCCAGCCAAGCTGCAACAGTGAAAAACGGACGCCAGTGCCACGTGAGATACGAAGAGAGCGCGCATGGTCTGCGCAGCCTCTGGTGGTCGTCCGCCGCCACCGACGAAAGAACGCCACACGCCCCAGCAGTGATGGACATCACCGCAGGACAAGAAAGGGACATGCCAGGCGTTGCCACAGGACGCCCCAAAAAAAAAAAAGAGACTGACACGTGCGCAGCGAGCACAGAGAGCTGCGCCCGAGAATGTGATGACATGGGTAAAGTCTGTGAAGATGGAGAGAGTACCCGAGAGCGTGACGTAACGCACGGGAAAAGAGGCCATGTCAGCTGGCCGCACAGCGACGGAAGATGGCCACTGTTGGCCCATCAGTGAGCAGGTCATCTGAACTGATCGACCCTGCCAGAGCAGATGGCAGGAGTGAGCGCCGTAACAGCGCAGCCTCGAGGCGCAAGAGCGGTGCCTCGAGTGAAGAGAAGGAGGAAGAGAGCGGGGACCCTCCTGCCAGAGAGAGAGGTCCACCAAGAGGATCCGGGAACGGACCAGACCGAGAGAGGTCTGCTTGAAGAGCAGATCATGTCCTACCCGCAGGACTCAGCCTGTGAGAGGCTGCGACCGAGCAAGATGCACCAGAGGAGGTGCAGTGATAGGTCCATGTGACGCAGCATGCGACCTGTGGCACAACGCCACATCGAGGACGAAGAGGAAGATGTACCAGCAGAGGTGCAGCGCAAGGTCCATGTGCCGCAACATGTGACCTGTGGCACGACGCCACACCAAGGAGAAGAGAGAGTGGCACGATGCCAACAAGAAATGAGGAGAGGAGTGTGACAGACCGGTCACACCACAGATCAACTCCATCGCAGGTGTGAAAGTGGAAGGAAGTAGAGTGACACAACTGAGGACTCGTGCGAGCAGATGAGGAGGCACCCATCAGTACAAGACAGTCAGCGGGGTGAGCAGAAGTCACTGAAGACAGCGATGTGGGTGGTCCCCCACGCTTCCCAGTACGACCGACCTGTCACCTGTCACCGGCTGCTTGGCTGTGATGGCATCCCTGACGCCGACTGCACAGGCCACACAAGACCCGCCGTGGCCACTAAGTCCATCAAGTGGTCCTTCCACTGACGAAGCCGCCGCCACCTGTTTGATCTGCAAAACGATGAAAAACATCATCATGATGAGGTGCATCGCCCAATCATCGAAGGAGGAGCACAGCACCACCTGAGTGGAGACAGTCAGCAACAAGAACTGATGCTGACAAGGCATGTCTGGCAACGTAGAAACTTATCATCTGAACACTTGCCATGAGCTCTGTGAACCAGACGCCTGCCGGTGAGAGCAGACCAGATCATTTGGACCATCCACCCTTGGGGTTGCACAAGACTAGGACGTGGCCCTGTTGGGAGTTCAGAGAGACTCCTTTGGCGTGGCCGACGTTGGCCCGCACAACCCACGCAGTCCCGCCGCAATCCAGGGACAAGGGCCTCCAACAAATTCCTGTGAGAGCGGAATATCGCTGAGAGAATGCATCTGAGACAGCTCCACGTCAGGCATCCGGAAGCACGGAGGTCTCATATCGAGAGACTGGTCACCTGAAGACTTTGCACTATGGCCAGAGCACCTGAATCCGGATGGCTCGAGCAAGCGGACCCTGCATCAACAACCCTTGTGGCTCCATGCGAGACTAGGATGTGGTCCTGTAGGCTGTTCCTCTGAGACGTCTTTGCTGGGCCTGAGATAGGCAAGCACAGTCCACACAGTCCTGTGGAAGCCCGCGAAAGGGCCTCGAGGAGACTCCTGCTTGATGGAGATCTGGCACGAGAGGGAAGACTGCAGCTTCTCTGCCGCTGGACTCCCAGGTGCCCCAGGCCGTCACGTCATCTGCAGTCTTAGGAGGTAGACAATCTCCAGAGTCAGAATGCCGTCCAGAACTGTGTACAGTGGACTCCCCACTGCTCCAGATGCACCCGCATCAGAAACTGTAAATAGACTTTGACCACATGAGCCCAGGCAGGACCCGATCAACAATATCCAGCGAACTGTGAGGTCGTGGACAAGCAACTGAAGTATCTGGACTTCATCCACACAGTGTTCGTGCCCAGCTGTACCTGGTTAAATTATGGACTCGTGCGGAGGTGTCCGGGTGCTCCCAGCGGCACCATGTCCACTGCAATTCTGCAGTCTGCCTTTTAGAGGCCGAGAGACTGATTGTGGTGCTTTGTTATTGTTTCTTTTACAGGTTGGACTTTTGTTTGGTTCCTCAATAAAGTTTGGGAGGGATGTAGAGTCCAGCTGGACTCATTCTAGTCTTTCTGCCAGCCACTCTGCTGAGGGCTGGTCTTACGTATGTAACATACACCCACCCAACACAGGCGTCACCAGTCAGGTGACCCTGCCAATAAAAGGGGCCGGGCGCACGTGCCTGAGGCCAGTTCAGTACTACCCTACAACCGTGTCTGCGTCCCTTCCTTTACTAGCATGAGGGCCTAGGGTCCCACATTACATTTAGATAGCAATAGCATGAAGATCAAGGGGGGGACGTGTTTGCTCCCCTGCAACGCCCAAGCTCTCTGCAGGCCCCATGAAGTCCTGCACCAGAGCCGTGGTGCAGGTTCCCTGGAAATCCCTAACAGATCACAACTGTTCGCTGTTTCCAGAAGTGCCGGGTGTCTTTTGTTCCTGCTTTAACAGGGCTATTAGTAGCCCGATGTGATCCAAACAAAGTAGGTCTTCTGTTTGTCTAGCGAGAAGTCATCCTGAAATAATGACCACCATCCTGAGTCCATTAATATCGCGGCTGACCCCACCCTGTGTTTTCTCAAGGCCGTTCCCGCCATGCACGCTGAGAATGCTGCTCCTGTCCCGTTGGGCGGTAGTTGCGGGCAGCAGTTCCACACGCCCAGCTGCTGCGGCTGGCCCTCTACCTGGCTGCACATTCTCCACAAGGAGTTGTTTTTGCCTACCTTGGGTGCCCAGGTGCACGTATCGAGTGTTATTACATCTGTTGTCCCATATACGCAGTGCACAGCGAAGTTAATGCTAGGAAGGCGCAGGCCAATTGGGAGTGCGGTTCATTTTGAGGGCTGGGGCTGTTGCTGTGTCCCTTCAGTAGCACCACCGCTGACCAGCAAGCAGGGGGGCACAGGTCTATAAAGTGTTCTGTGCGGCCTCACCTCACCTTCTCGCTTTCAGTCATCTGCCAGAAGCCCAGTTTAATCCCCATGAGGCAGGGAAGCTGCATTATGCTCTCTAGGCATCGCTTTGTGATGTGGGTGCAGCGGTGTAAGTTAACGTGAGCTGCGATAGATGGTTGGCCATCAGCTCCAGCTTCTTGTCCGTGATTCACACACAATGCAGAGAGGTAAATCCTCTGGCAGTTAACATTTGTCCTCCAACAACCTGACGATTGGCTCCCACAGGCATCCCTTCTAGTAGGTGCTCCTTCCAGGTGTAAGCAGCTCTTTGATGTTGCATGGTCTCTTCTTGTTGGGGGTGCAATCCAACACGCTCCTTTTGACCTCACAAGCCTCCACTGTACTGGTACCTGTTTGGTGGCTTCAAATACCGGCGACCAGTCTCCGTGTCCGATTTCTGCGTTGTTGCGGCCTCCTGCGGTTTGTCAGTCCCACCTTCAGTAGGCGTCATATGCAGGCCCTAAACTTGTCCACTCTGCTAACCGGCCTGCGACCAAAGTGGGATAAAAAGCTGGGTGGCTCTAAAAAGGGTGTGGCTTATGTAATTAAGGGATTGGCTTTGACAGGCAAACTAATTTTCTGCGAGTTCCCTAGTGTGCCACCTGCCTGGTCTTTTGGTTTATCTCTGAGCTTTATGTCTGGTTTTTGCAACCAGATATATAACACAACTGACATACACCTAAAACCATCAAGTAGTACTGGCTTTGTAGATGGTTATTAGCTGTTGAAGATAAACGAATAACACCAGTGATTTTGTTATGAATAATTCATTTTTAAAATGTTTCAGTTTTGAAACTGAGACTGTATTAAACATTACTGAGGCTTGTGGATGTGGTAGTGGTCTTCACAGTGTCTCAATTACTCATATTATCTTTATGTTAGAAAGGTAGGCCCTTTTCTCTTCACATCGTCCCCATCTGCATGTCTTACACCTTAGCTCTTTCCTTTTCTGTGCTTTCTTTTCACTCTTACATGAATGCACTTCCTTGCATCTCCTTCATTTCACCACTCCGGAAACACACAATGCATGCACTCACCTAGAAGCACTGCATTTTCTTTTTCTTTTACCTTGTCAATATTTTGACAACAGTGTACCTCCTTCAAACACATTAACAGAAAATCACAATTGGAACTGTAATAAGTGACCATTGCTCTGTGCTCTCTGGAGAGAGGCCAAGGATTGGATGACCATGCGTTCAGAACACCCTTTTGACCCACCAACTGCACTGTGAAAAACTCTTATTGCCTTCAGCCTCAATGCCATGGCTCTCAATCTTAGCCCATTATAAACACCTATAGGCGCTCAGTTCCAAATATGCAATATGAAAGAGCAATATGCTATAAAGAAAAACATACACAAACACAATGTCCTGATAATAGCTTACTTAATCTTGCATTCACTAGGAGCGTTCAACATGTGAAATATAAACAGGAACTAAATCGCTGACATAGATTGCTGTGAATCTAAAAACATAATTATTGTTCAGAAATCGATGTGTTATTTGCCACAGTTAAGGACATGAATTGAGGGCTCGACGAGGACCCATTTGAATGTCCATTATTAATTACTACCGGGTCTGAGACCAGAGGGACTCGGCCCACTTAAAGCCTGGCCCTTAAGGGCAAGTTAATGAAAAAGATGTACATGCTTCAGGGTGTTTGTGACTGCTTTTATAGTACTATTTCAGCTTTGGGATCATCTTGGTGTAACATTGTATTCAATCTAACTATTGGCAGACCATGGGCAATAGTCTTAAAGCGAAATATGGAACTGAATACCTTCAGGTCAGAGGGACACACAAGAACAAACCAGCCCTATCCAAAGGATATTCATGGTTCGTCTTGGTAATTTGTCCTAAACAGAGAGGTTGTAAACCATCAGAGAGATATTCACAGAACCTCAAGTCTTAATCTTGAAGAAAGTGCTGAGCTGTTAGAGAAAAAAATGGCATAATACAAAACTGACGAGGTTTTTATGTCAGATGTCATATATTTTGCTTTGGGTCAGTAAACGTTTTCACAGACATTTTCACTGACCAAGAGGTGCAAAAACTATATATGCACTAGGCCCAGTGCAGATTAGATTTGAGCAAAGGCCAAATGTTCCTATACCTATTTTGAACCAGTCAGCCAGTACATAAGCCATTTTTGGATCAGGCTGTCAGGGCAAAGCTTTGGCAAATTTATCACTGTCCAAGTCTGTGCATTTTCCCTATACCTGCAAAACCGGTGAAAATTGGAGACTTTTTATTCACAGGCAGTAGCCAAAGATTCTCCAATTATTCTGATTCCACATTCTTTGACAGTGCTTTCCATTTCTTGCTCCAGGATTTTGCCAAGTGAAATGCAGACTATGGCTTTGCTAGTCTTACTTTGTTTTATCAGAGGTTAACTGGCTGACATTATTGAGATGGCTAAAATAGTCAAGGGTGATGAGTGTAATGCTTGCAAAAGTCTCAAATACTGGTAACACCTCAGGACATATTCCTGTACTTAATTTATAAAAGAAAGAGTACCAGTGCCCAAAGAGGTGCTCAGAAGCGCCTAGCACTCCGTCTACCAAGGCTGGTAGTCTTAAAACTACTTTATGCTTCTTTAATTAACTACAAGACACTCCCTGCCCCTTTATCTCACTCTTGCAAGCTCCTGCTCTTTCCCTCTGTTTTAGCATCTTTCACTTCCTCTGTCTTTCCGATCTGTATGTTTTCCCTCTCTTCCGCTCTGTAAATATGTGATATGGAAAAATAAGTGACTGTCCTCAAAAATAAGTGCTGGTCTCCCCATTAGCTCAAATTAGGTACTCACACTTTCCGCCCCATTGTTTCCTTTGCCTGCTGTTGCCACACCAGGGAGACAGCAAAGATATGTAAATAATGCTTGGTCCTACCCCAGTAGGAGCAGTCCAGTCTTAACTTCCTAGGCCATGGCCCTTATAAGCACGAATGCAAGCAACTCCAGACTGCTTTTGTTCTTGTTGAGCCTCATCTGAAGTTCATTTTGATCCTCTGCCACAGGAGTCATGAGGTTCTTCAGCAGCCTGCCTCAATCTCGCTGTGATGTGTAGAGTGGACTAAGCTCTCTTTTGCTGTCAGGGGCCCTTTGGACTTGATGTGGGGCTTCCAGACTAGGCAAGGTGAGAGAAGAGTAGACAAGAAGAGTTCAGCAGTGTCAACTGTTTTAGTCTTAGCCAGGGGTGTGTGGGCTGAATGTCAGACAGACCTCAGGCATGCACTAATCTTGTCTTACAGAGCCAGAGGGGAGCAAGTTATATCCACTCTCCCACTCTGTAATGAGGACTCTCAGTTCAACAGAGATCTACAACACTAAGTGGGTGAAAGAGGGGGCTTAAGAGAAAATAAGACAGATGGACTTTGCAATGTCATATGTTGAGGTAATATATGACGTCAGCATTACTCAGTGTGATGAACGCCTCTGTATAGTTATTGTACAGTGAACGAACGGTCTGCAATCTGTGTTTAATGACCCAAACGTTAGAAAGTTATTCACAACAAATAAGTGCAATGCCAAAGGCTATCTTTTTCTTACAACGACTAAAGTATCCCTGTTCAAAACAATTGGTTAACTTAATGACCAGAATCGCCAACTCCTGGTTGTCCTTATTATTTCACTATATACTTGTACCTAAAAGATAAAATAGCCTTTAGTATTATTATTTCTCTATCCTTAGACACTCTATCTGAGATTATATTACTAATATCACCTGCTAGATCAAAGGTTGTGGAAAAGAAAGACTCTTAAGGAAGGATTTTATCTGCAAGTAAGCAGCTGTTTTCACTGACACACATAAGTCTTTGTGGAACACTGTTACTGGGAGGGGAATGAACTGCAAACTTTTGCAAAATGTATGAATCAGTTGGTAACCAATTCCCCTCTGAAGCCCCTAAAAGTGCTCGGGGGAATATCCCACATCCCTTACTCAAATAGAGAAATAAATAGGTTGGTTTGGGCACAGTATTTAGGCTATTCTGTAAGAAACACCAGGGTGGCTCTATTAAAAAGGAGAAGGAAGAATATGAAGTTATGTTTGTTGAGAAATGCCTGCAATAAGCTTTGGATTCACCTTAGAGAGGCAGCAGTAAAGGGGAAAACTACTGTAGACGCTTTTGGCCCCTGGTTGGGAGCGGTGTGGAGCTAGATTTTGGTCATCTCCAGTGTCCATATCTTCTGCCTGGTGGTCTGAATTTATTGCCTCCCTGTATGCTCCAAACGGGGTGGCATATTTCTGCCCCCTTAGGAGCAAGGAGTCAAATCCTATCTCTTTTCTGTCAGTGAAAGAGATAGAGCAAGTTATTGCCTCTATGCGGTATTCGGCAGCATTGGGCCCTGATAATGTGCCCATTTCCGTAATAAAGCAAGACAGTGGCCTTTGGTGTAGGATCTTATTTGTGGTGTTTCGTAGGTGCTTCCTTTTGCAAAGTGCTCCTCCCTCATTGACTGGTAGCATCAGTATACCTCTATTTAAGAAGGGCGACCGCAACTCCCTGGCTAACTATCGATTGATCACCCTCCTAGATGCAGCAGGGAAAATCTTTGCTTAATGTGTGCTTTCTAGACTTACTGAGTGGGCAGAAATGCATAACATTATCCCCCCGGAGCAAACAGGGTTTAGGCGCAATCATGGTACAAATTATAACATTGCATTGTTACAACTCATCACAGAAAAATATGTGAGATTAAGAAGTGGAGCGGTTTATGCCGCTTTCATCGATTTTTCCACGACGTTCGATAAAGTAGATAGAGCTTTAATATGGAGAAAACTGGCTACTCTGGGTATTCCTCCCCCCCTCCTTGAGATATTGATCACCCTTCACTCTTCTACCTGGTGTAGAATTTTGTGAGGGGGGGTAGAGGCATCTCACCTGAAATGCCTACTTTGAATGGTTTAAAGCAAGGTTGCCTTTTGGCTCCCATGCTTTTTTTCATTATAAATCTCGGATTTGCCGTCTTCTCTATACCAGGGCCAGGGCTTCCCCCCACAAATAGGCGGATGCTCGATTTGCTGTTTACAGTACGCCTATGATAATATTATTTTTGATCTAACGCCTAAAGGCCTACACAACTGCCTTCAAGCCTTGTTACAGTTTTCGGAGTCTCACTTTTTAAAGATCAATGTTTCGAAGAGTAAGATTTTACGTTTCCATGGCAAGAGGAAAGCGACATCTGCAAATTATCACTGGGCATTAGGCAGCCAAGAACTGGAAATTGTGAACTCATACTTTTAGTAAAAAATGTATGCTGGAATCATAGGGATATAGCCCATAATACTGCTAATAAATCTAAAGCTGAGAGCGAAGCAATTGTATAGGGCCATGGGAAGAAGACATCTAGCCCAACTTTTAGCGGTCTATCGAGCTAAGCTTCCTGCTTCCCTTCTCTATGGCCTGGAATTTATAGATTGGGGTAAATGGGGGTTCTTGAATCTTTTGGAAGGGAAGATTCTCAGAAAGCTCTTACCTGTAAATACAGCCATACCAGTGGCTTCCCTAAGGCTGGAACTGGGCCTAAGAAGCGTTACTGTCCAGGGACTAGCCAGGGTTATATGTTGGGCTGTTTCCCTCCATAAAGCTGAAGATAACACTTTGAGGGCCTTATTGCAGAAAGAACTCTTTGAGCAAAATAATGCCTTTATGTATATTTTATATAAAACCCTTATGTATACCCTAGATATGTTTGAAGTGGTGTTTAATCAGCTCTTGGATATGCCCTCTTTACAAATGAAAAGTGTTTTAAAATAGGCAACATGGTCATTGAGCTATCGATTGGACTTAGAAAGCTGAGATCCTCAGTAGTAAAAACAGCACAACCTTATGTAACATGGAATCTGCCGCATGGGCTGAGGCGCTTTTGGCTCCTACTGCGTTTGAGACAACTACCTTTGAACGTGCTATTGGCAAAATGGTATGGTTCAGCTAAAGAATGTAATTTTTGCTTTGCTAACACCCAAGATTTAAATCATGTTTTATTTGTCTGTCCTTTCCTCACTCCTTATCGTCATAAATGATTAAGACCTATTTGTCACAAGTTTTCTGTGAAGACGGTATCTGAACTCTACTCTACACTTGAATGTTCCAGCAAATTAATTATTTTGTTATAGAGTTTTTAACTTTTTAAAATGCTTTTTACATTTATTTTAAGGATGTGTATAAAGGCACTTTATGAGGGGGTGGTGAAAGTTATGTGGGAGCTCTGCTTGAGTCGTCCTGTGCTTAATTTGTTTCCCTATTCTATTATTATATGTAGGGGATCTAACTAATTATTACTGTGTATTTTTAGAGACTTTTGGTTATTCATGTATTAGGGGACAGTATATCTTTCACCTTGTCTGTCCCCATTGGGTGATTACTACCCAACTGGGCTGTAGTATATAGCACTTTATGGTATAGATGGGTTGTTGGGAGAGTATTTTCGGCACACTGATATAGTATAAGCTTATTTATAACTTATTCTTTTATATCTTTTACCTTTTTTTTAAATGTGGCCCTCGCTTAAGAGTTCCTAAGAAAAACATGCAGTGGGTCATAAATAAAAAAGAAATATGAAAATTGAATTGACCATTGTCAGTGTACTAATGCTATTTTTCTAAATACTGTTTTTCGCAAAGCTAAACAAAGGCATAAAATATGGCATTGTTTGGTTAAAATACTGTAATTCTTTGTTTAATTGGGACCACAGCTCTCCAGCACAAGTATATAGAGCATCTTAGGTTATTTTCTTAACATAAAGTAGTATAAGACCAGTCTTTGAGGAAAAACATAAATGAAACAAAAATCTTCTCTACTTGTAACCTCATTTCTTAACATGTTCCTTTCATTCCTATTGTTTCTGGACAGATGTGGGACTTATGGTCCTCTAAACTTCACACTTTTGTTATCTTGGAACTTGCCCTTATAGGCAACAGTATGGAAGAGACAATCTTTGGACCATATTTATTGATTGATGCCCTTACATACATCTGAAATACAGGTACCTATACAAAAAATTAATGTTTGATTCTTGTTGGTATTTCTATATTGCTTTTGGCTCCACATGTATCACATGATCTGTGAGCCTTGTGCACTACATACTAGTTACCCTATGCGAGTATACGAACCCACCACTAGATCATTATATTCCAGCTTTATAATACATGAGTGATTCAAGTTCATAAGGACTCACCCTGGCGGCATTATTATCTTCTCCGTAAATAATTAGGATTTGGCACTTTTGAACCTAAGCACAGTGTACGACATCACTTTATTTATTTCTTTTTGGAAACTTTGCTTTGCATGGACTTTTGTCATATCCCTACATTTGAACTTTGCTCTCCTGTAAGCAATTGTATTCATCTTTTCATAGTCTTGAAAAAGTCACTTTGGGCCAGATGTAGGAAACTTTTGCGAGTCGCAAATGGCCCGATTTGCAATTTGCGACCCTGCAAAATCGGAAATGGGATGCAAAAATCCAGTTTCTGACTCACATAATGCGACGTGAGCCATTACCGACTCGCAAAAATAGCGACCCCATTTTGCGACCCGACAATAGGAAGTCGCAATTTGTGAGTCGCAAACCAAATGCAATAGCCACTGGCATATTGCGACTAGTCGCAAAAAGCCCATTTTGCACTTCCAATTTACCACTAACTCAGAGCAGGTGGTAACCAGAACCAAAGTATAAAAGGAGACCCAGAAGGCATCAGGGTTACTCAAGATGGCGGAGATATATGTGATAGGAATGGGGAGGAGAGTCCACGCCGCCCAGCAGAGGAAGAGGAGGAGCCAGAGACAGGAGAAGATATACAGAACCAGGCAGACACTTTTCCAACAAACTGAGGAGGAGATTTATGATAAATATAGACTCAGCAGTGCAGCAATACTAGATTTAATAGATTTACTCAATCCGCAGCTACAACGCCAGACTGTGCGCGGCTGCGCCATCCCTACGCATGTGCAAGTGCTATGCTCACTGCACCTATTGGCCTCGGATAGCTATCAGGGGGTCATTGCTGTGGCAGGTGGGGTATCCCAAAGTTCACTCTCACGGTTCTTTAGGGCATTCCTAGATGCCTTACTCACACACATGTCCAGATACATATACCTACCCAGGAATGAGACAGAAATCAACAGCACCAAGTTGGAATTCTACAGGATTGCCAACTTCCCCCATGTCATAGGGTGTGTGGACGGGACACATATTCAAATATGCCCTCCTGTAAACCTGGAATATCTGTTCCGCAATAGGAAGTGTACCCACTCACTGAACATACAGGTGGTATGTGACGCCCATTATGTTATCACTGACATGGTAGCAAAATTCCCAGGGATTACACATGACTCGTACATTTTCAGGCACAGTGGGATACAGCAACGCCTAGAACATGGGGAGTTTGGAGACGGATACCTCCTAGGTATAGCTGAATACACCTTGCAGACATACACACAGGTCAATGTGGAACCCATCTATGCCCAGCTAACATTGTACATTTTGTGCCAAACAGGTGACAGTGCATATGCACTACGACCATGGAAACTGACCCCGTACTTAACACCCATCAATGAGACAGACAGGCGATACAACAGTGCACATAGGAAGACCAGAAATATAATCGAAAGGACCTTTGGACTGCTGAAGGCAAGATTCAGATGCCTCCACAGAAGTAGAGGTGCCCTCCAGTATACCCCAGTAACAGCTTTCAAGATTGTTGGCGCATGCGCTATCCTGCACAACATTGCCACCAGACGTGGGCTACCTCCCACCCCAGAAGACCCAGATTCGGAGGATGAAGAGCAAGAGCTACCACATCGCCATCATGGGGATAGAAGCATTGCAAATCAAGGCAGACTGAGACGGGACCACATTGCAAGCCAATACTTTGGAAGGTACGTGCTAACTGTCACCACACTAACTGATGTCAAACACAAAGAGTCCAGGTGTGAAGTGGAACTAACAAGTTATTTATTTTGTGCACCAAAAAAAACTATATACATTGACAACAGTTCAGGGGCTGTAACAGTCCACCTGGCATGAGGACACATTGACCTCATGTGCCTCTACCCCAGGACAGTGTGGAGCTCATATTCTACGCCGGCCTCAGCCAGCATGGCGGGTACCTTGTGTCTCAGCTGTGCCCTGCCTTGCGCTTCCACTGCGCAACACCCTGGTGTCACTGGCTGAGACACTGCTGATGGTGGAGCCCTCGTCGCTATCCTGCGGCGTGCCAGCCGCGCTCCTAGCCACCTGCCGGGCCTCCATGATATCAACAGCGTTGCTGAGACGTCCCAGTCCACGTGCCACATCACTGGCAAAGTGGCCCATGTCTACTTGGAGGCTGACCGTGCGCCTTGAAAGGCCAGTAGTTTTCCCAGCCAGCCTGACTATGGAAGCAGACATTTGGTGCAGCCGGTGCATTAGCTGCCTGTCACGACGCCTTGCACCCTCTCTCTCTGTTATGAGTTCCTCCACCAGTTGTCTCATGGAGAGTGCAAGGTCGCCCACATGTGTGTTCAGATGTTGCAGCACTGTGTGTACCAGCTGCATACCACTGCTTTGGTTTTGCTCCATGCGCAGCATTGCCCCTGAAATTCTCCGTATCTCTTGTGTTTGCAGGCGCTGACCCCATAGGAGTGCGGCCTCGGCGTGCGACATGGAGTTGTCCCCTGACTCAGCCTGCGGCTCTGGTGGTACATTTACACGTCGCCTGTGATGCAGTGGAGGCTCCGTGTCATCTACAGTGGCTCTGTGGCTGGGACCAGGTGCTGGCTCACTCCCCAGTATGGCAACTGGTGCATCCTGAGGGGACTGTGTGTTGGTGGTGCAGGTCTCTGTGGTGGCTGGTCCTGACTTGTCTGCAGGCTGGTGGCTGACCTGTGGCCCCTGGATGCTTTGGTTGGTGGGGGTGTCGTGTGGGAGACCTGTGGGACATAGGGAACACACTGTCAGTATCTGCCATCTGTTATCAACTTCCTAATAAACTGTTGCCTATCAACTGCCTACTTGACTACATTGCCCATAATGAACCATTCTGGTTGTTGCTACTCTGAAATGGAGCAATTTTGGTTGTGCATGCTACTGTGTACAAGGTGGGTGGGGGTATGGCATATTTGGGTGTGCATGCATGTCTCATGGTACTCACCGGTTGATGGTCCTGGCTCTGAAGTATCCAGCTCTCCCATCCTGCACACTGCCTCTGGCTCCAGGGTCTCCTCAACTCTTTCCTCCAGGGGTGTGGGTGGTGGTATTGTGGACGGTCCCCCTCCAGTGCCCCTCATCACCCGGAGCCGCTCTGCCACCCTCTCATTGGTCCGGGAGCGCAGGTCAAACCACCTTTTTTTTTATTCTTCTGTGCTCCGGTGGCTGACACCCAGGGAGTTCACCTTGTCTTGGATGTCCGTCCAGATTCTTCTCTTCTCCACCTCTGGCACAGTGAGGGCTGCCCTCCCAAAAAGTCGGTCATGGTGCTGGCAGCACTCCTCTGTCAGCACCTCCAGCTCTTTCTCTGCAAATTTCAGTTTGTGCTTCCTTGGTGTCTCAGCCATGGTAGCTGCTGTGCTCTCTGTTTGCAGTGTAGCAGTTGAAAATGGGTGTGGTCCTCCCTCCTCCCAGGTGTATTTGTAAACTTCCTGGCTGTGATGTCATCATCAAGAGCCAGGAAGTGTTTTCCAGAGTGTTCTGCTGCAGCTGCATTCAATTTGCAGCACAGTCGCAATTTGCGACACACACTCGCAAATTGCGTGTTAGTTTTTAGCGCGGTCGCAAAAAGCGACCTCGCAAACAGCGGACTCGCAATCTGCGGTGCGACTTCATTTGCGAGTCGCAAATTGAAGTCGCGTTTTCTTCTTGCATACCATTTAGCGAGTCGGAAATTGCGAGTCGTAACGACTCGCAAATTCCGACTCGCTAAATTTTTCCTACCTACATCTGGCACTTTGTGACAAAACATGTGTTGGCAATTATTGTATGGACTGACTACGGGCTGTTACTGTATGGATTGAGTATGGGAAAAAAAGTATTTCTAATGGCATATATGAATAAACTAAGTTGTAAAGGACTTCCTTCGATGTAAATAAACCTACGAGGTTACAAGGAGAGAAGATTTTCGTTTTATTTTTGTTTTTCCTCAAAGACTGGTCTTATACTACTTTATATTCAGAAAATTACCAAAGATGGTCTATATACTTATGCTGGAGTGCTGTGGTCCCAATTAAATATTTGTATGTTATGTGTTCCTGTGATACATACAATTTTGTCTTGAGGTAGTAAGGCAATTCGGCCATGTAGCACCATAACATACTCCCTCATCTCAACATTTAGACACTTGTGGAAAGTGCTTCTATGTTACTATTACTACAATTTCAATGTTTATGTTACTGTAATTTTTTGGTTTGTCTCAAAACAGGTGCAGGTTTAATTGAATAAGTAATTAACTTCCTTGTTTATTCAAGAATGTTTATTAATGGCACAGTACTGGTTAGTCTGGGATTAAGCACGCTTTACTGATCACTCTCCCTTGTTTTTTAACTTGCAGGAGCACCCAAGCCTTTCTACAGCGATGAAGAGAGGCACTGATGTGTGGCAAAAAGGAATGCTCATGTAAAGGCATGCTTTACTCTAAGGCGGATGTGTTAAATAAGGCATATGGCAGGTTCTAGAAGAGGTTCCACTGAAAAAACAAAGGTTACAAGAATGTTAAAGTTAGGAAATAGAATTTAAAAAACAATAGAAATTCACACAAAAAATGCAAAGGTTACAAGCATTCTGGGAGTTGTAGTTACCACCAAACAAAGACAATTAACCAATATGTTGGTACACCTCATAAATGTGTATATGTGACATAATATATGTTTCTCACCCCAAAATTAAAAGACTAAAATATCACCCAAACTGAATATTAGCTGCAAGTGATTCAACATAGATCAAACGGTGTTTTTGTTGTCATTACAGTGGCTAAAGTAAACAATTACAAATGTACAAATAATTCCTCATCTATATATATAGATTCACTGAAAAAAACAAAGGTTACGGTGGCGTTATAGTTAGGTTCTGAATTTACTCATACAAAACCACACAAAAATTCTGCAGATAAAGTTATTTCAAGTAGCTATATCTCATGCCCTAAGGTAACTATAACTTGCGCCTTCGCCATGCACAGATAATTACTCCACATATTATATAATTGATGACACCTTCTATAGCATATTTGATACTATCACTGCAACATTTGCAATAAAATTATTGATGAGAAAACAGTGCATGGCGAGGGTGCAAGTTATAGTTACCTCAAGTTACCTCAGTCCAAAGAGCAACACAATATGAGAACACTCCCTCAGTCATTCAGTATTCAACTGTTTATTCACCATATGACAGGTTTCGGCCATCTAAGTGTCCTTCCTCAAATCAGCACGCGAAGCAATACAAGCCTTATTTTATATATTATTATATAATATATATATATATATATATATATACACACATATATATATATATATATATATATAACCTAGTGGAAGTCGCTTTCAAAGAGCATTTTTTTGGTTTGCTATTAACTGGAGGCCTTCAGGGTAATGGATGCTGACATGTCCATGGAGCACTGGAGGGCAGGGGAATGTAAGGTGCCAGGAGATTTATGCCCCAGCGAGCTTTTTATTGCTTTCCAAGACACACAAGACACATTTTGGGGTGGGCCCAGGCCAGTTTTTAGAATATGCTAAGGTCAAAAATGTGGCAAAGGTGCTGTGGATTGAGTTTCCTGGGGCCCTCGGCGGTCCTTAATGGACTTCTCTCTTGGGGAGAGGGAAAAGCATTTGATTACATTGTTTTCACGGCTCTTTGGGATGATATGCAGAAACGTCCCTTCCCAGAATGTAGAGTCTCAGAACACGACCTTGGTGAACCATTTGTGACTCTGACTGGGATAGGGCGGCTGCTCTGGAGCACACAGTTTCCTATTATAACAGCTTCAAATAATCAATTTTTATTTTTTACACTGCACCTATATAACACCTCATAAGCTCAACAAAACAGATCCCTCCACAGTGGCAAAATGTTTGCGTTGTGGGGTACTGAGTGCCACCTTCTTTTATCTGGTATGGGAATGTATGGAGGTCAAATCTTACTGGGGAGAGGTGGCCCTGCGAATTGAAGAAGCCACAGGAATAGTGATTCCCTTAATGCCTACTGCTTGCTTACTGTGAGTGGTGAGTAGGCCAAAGGGTTGAAAAATTCAACACAAGCTTGCCCTACTGGTTTTGCTCTTTGCAAAACGCTGGGTGGTAATTGGGTGGATGGGAGCTAGGCCCCTTTAGGTGGTATACTGGCTCCTGGACCTTTCGGAATGGGGGGTGGCAGAAGAACAACATATGCGTCTGTTAAGAATGGATGACAAAGGGCCTGAAGAGAGACTACTCTGGGCCCAACTGCTGGACAACTTTAGTGAGAATAAGGATCTGTCCGGAGACAAGGGCTCTGGGGCTTAGGAATTAATGCTGGGGATATTTTTCCTACCAGATATTTGACGACCAGGTGGGGAGTTCCATTGTGATCACGTATGGAAGTTTCTGCTTGTGGACATGGTCTATTTTCCATTTTTCCTCTCTTTTTAGGTTTCTCCTGCACCTGCGTGCATGCTTGCGAAATCTTTTGTTAGTAAACAAAACTTAAAAGGGGCTTGGAACCAGCCCCTTACTTACTTGAACTTACCACTAGCTTACTCCAACGTCGCTCAGATTTGTTTGCTTTGGATTGGCCAGCACTTTGTCTTCACGTCACTTCCTGTTGTTGTCTTTCTTTTCTTTGTTAATCTTGCCGTCGAGTTGCCTGTGGACCAAGTACTCCTTCCAGTCACTTCCTATTGGACACTGGCCAGTGTCCTTCCTCTGGCCGCAACGCTGAAGGTACTTCTTTTTCTTCTTGCATGACATCTTCTTTCTTTTCTGGCGTCTTCTTTCTTCACTGCCGTCTTCTCGGTCTTCTTTCTTCGTTGCTGTCTTCTTTTTTCATCCAGCATTCAGCCTTCTGTCTTCAATGTCTTCTTTATCGCATTCTGTCTTCTCACGTCTGCACCCTTCTCAGGTCTTCTGTCTTTTCACACCTTCTGTATTCTGCTGTCTTCTGTCTTCTACCATCTTCTGTCTTCTTCCGTCTTCTGTCTTCTCATGCCTTCTGTCTTCTGTCTTTTTCCACCTTTTGCTTTTTGCCATCTTCCCATCGTCTGTCTTCTGCTATCTTTTGTCTTCTTCTGTCTTCTGCTGTCTTTTCCCATCTTCTGTCTTCACCTGTCTTCTGTCTTCTACCGTCTTCTTTCTTCTAACATGCATGGCAATACGTTTCACCTTTGTATTTTTTTAAGTAACTGGCTCAGAATTATTAGACAAATGCTATAACAATGTTTGTTTTTAATTTATGAAAACAAGCGTTATTATAACATTTCTCTAATATTTGTAAGCCAGTTACATAGAAAAAAAAAGACAAAGGTGAAACCTATTGACTTTGCCAATGCTTGTTATTATCTGTGATTACTTGATCGGAAATGTCTGTCATGAAAATTTCCCTTCTTTTTGTGAATGCAAAAGGCATGTACCCTTTGGAATAATAAGTGTAATGCTGAAACTCTAGCACTGTATTTTGTTTTGTTCTGTGGATTGTTTATTTAAAAATCAATAAAATACAGTAAAAAAAAAAACATTGGGCCCATTTGATGAATCTTAACAAAACTTTCCAAAAAAGGTTCATCCACCTCAGATCCGTCCTGGAAAGTTTTGAGGTGATCCATAAGGCGAGGGTTGAGAAAAATGGGGGGTCCCAATACACAAAAAGTGCCTGCATTTTCCATAGACTTCTTTAAGATGGGCTACAGCAAAAACTGCTTAATGGAATTACACCACATTTTAGCAGGAAGCTAGATCTTAGTCCACAGATTGTGCTTTTTGTGATTTGTTGTAAATCTGTTCAGTAATTCTGAGAAATTAAGGGTCAAAGATAATTGCATATTTTGGCAGTTGAGTCCATCTTGAGAGAGTCTCACAAGAGTGGCAATTTAAAAATAGAGCGCTCTGATTGGCTTAGGGAGCTTTAGTTCCCTTAGGCCATCTCAGCTGCCAGCAACATGAGAAAAATGTTGCTGGCAGCCATTACAGGACACAGGGACTTAGTGCCCTGTCTTAAAGTTACAAAAACAAATAACATTAGGAGGCAGGGTAGGGATACCCTGACCCCCTAGACTCCATGGGGGAATCAGAGGGACATTCCCTTGGGCCAAAATGAAAAAAGAGAAATAAAATGCAACAATCCCTGAAGACTCTTAGGGGATCTGAAAAAAACCCACCCAATTGCAGATGGGCTGCATGCATTGGTTTATGCCACGGGGAGCAAACCTCAGAGGCTGTACAGCACCCGCCCCGTGCCTGCAAATGGCCTGGGCAGCTCACTCCTGGGGCTGACATATTATTTGTGGGGAGGCCTGGGGAGCCCATTCTGGGGCCAACATCTTATAAAATTCAGGAGGGGGGCTGCATGACCCTCCTCCTTGAGGCTCTAAGGGCCCTGCGGAGCCCACCCCAAGGGCTGATTACTTTAAGGAAAGGGGGCCGCGCAGTGGTGCGGACAGGAAAACCTATGCTTAATCTTGCTTGGTGGGAGCATTTTCAAAACTTCTATCAAGCAGGAGTAATCACTATGTCCACTCCCAGTGGGCGAGAGCTTCAAAAATAATTCTGCCCACTGGGACCAGACTTTAGATCTGTTTCCCTGCCAGCAGTGATGCAGGCAGGGAAACAGATCAATATATTAGCCCAACTTGCAGGAACGAGCATTAGAAGTTGCTCCCTGTGGCCTGGAGCAGTGCTGGCTCCTGCTGTATGTGGTGAGCCGGCTTGGGTCCCAGGGGCCTTTGGGCTCCCCCCACCCCCACATTGAGACTATGTTAAGGCACCCACCTTTACATTTGAGGGTCCCAGTGAATGGGGGCAAAATTAGCCCACGGAGGGAGGCCATGTTCCCCTCGTCCCCTACAGAATGTCACCGTGCCCCAGTGGATGGTGTACCCAGTTTGAAATCGGCCTCAGGACGGGGACCACGTTCTCCCCTCTCCCTACAAGGGAGGCCCAGGGGATGGGGGTCCCTGATGCCAAAGAGTGCGGGGGAGTAGGACTAAGTGCACCCTGAAAATGTCACTGGGCCCTAGGTGATGGGGTCCTTGGAGTGAAATTGGCCCAGAGATGGGGCTATGTGCCCTCCTTCCCCTACAATCTACACCAGACCCCTGAGGATGGGGTCACTAGGGCCAAATGTGTCCCGGGGAGGGGTGCTGCATGCCCCCCTCCTGTAAATATCATCAGCCCCCAGGAGATGGGGTATCTGGGGCCAAAATCAGCCCCAGGAGCGGGGCCCTTTGCCCCCTCCCTCTAAAATGTATACCGGGCCCAAAGGAGGAGGACCTAATGGGGTCCTGAGTGATTGTCAGTGGCTGGGATTAATTCAAGCATTCCATCCATCATCTTGTTGTTTTTGCATTTGACACTCTATGTGCACTGGTGTGCACAGATGTGGTTCCCAGGTTCACTGAGCCAATGGATCCCAGCTATACCCAGCAAAAAAGCCCATAACAGTAGTGAAATTGATCCTAGGTTGTTTGTGTTCAGGGAGGACCTTGCCTGGCAGTTTGAGCTGGACTGCTCCCATGAGAGAAGGGGCAGGGTCAAGACTGATTTCCATATGGCTGGGTCCAAACTGAAGTGGCATAGTGGGTGAAAATCAATGGATTGGGATGCTGCATGAGCGATTGCCAGTGGCTGAGATGAATTCAAGCACTCCATCCATCACCTTGTTTTTGCGTTTGATGCCATAAGTGCACCGAGTATATCCAGACCTGGGTCCCAGGCTCACTGTGCCACTGGAAGCAAGCTATACCCAGCTTAAGAGCCCATACCAAGGGTCAAACTGGTCTTGGGTTGTTTGTATTCCGATTCATGGAGTACCTAGCCAGGCAGTTTGGGCGGGACTGTTCCTATGAACATCTGGGTCAAGACTGATTTGCATATGGCTGAATCCAAACTGAGGTGGCATGGTGTGCGAAAAACAATGGATTGGGGTGCAGCCAGTGGCTGAGTTTAATTCAAGTATTCCATCCATCACCTTGTTTTTGCATTTGATGCCCTATGTGCACTGGGTATGCCCATATGTGGGTTCCGGGCTCATTGTGCTACGGGAACCAAGCTATACCCAGCTGAGAAGCCTATTACTAGGACAAAAATGGTCCTGGGTTGTTTGTGTTCTGGTTCAGGGAGGGCCTGGCCTGGCAGTTCTGGTTGGACTGTTCCGATGAGGAACAGGGTCAAGCCTGATTTGAATATGGCTGGGTCCAAACTGAGATGGCATGGTGGGGGGAAATTATGGATTGGATGTTCTGGGCCCTGGGGAGACATCAGGGGGATGGTAATTATGTTATCAGATTTTTGCCTATCTTCCCCTTATTCTCATAAGGGCCCCATGGGCCCCTAGTCAGACACCAACTATGATTTTAATTAATATTAATGAATTCAGTTTTTGTCTGCTCTTCTTCCTCCAAAGGCCACATCAAGGGCCTGGATGGGCATAAATGTTTGTTTTTATTAATTGTTTTAGTTTTTATATTACGTGTATAGTAATGATGGAAATTATGATGTATTGAAGCATTGCTAAGTCTCACTCTGGTTCTTATTTTTTATTACTGTCAGGGGTACAAGAGGCTACTGAATGAGAAAAAAAGAAGTCTGTACACTGATACTGAAGTCCAGTGACCTCTCTTCTAAGTTCCTCATCTCGTGTTGCTGGCCCATATAAGAAGGAAAGAAGATGACCCCAAAGAAGAAAATTCTTGCCAAGAAAGTGGCCAGGTAGGAGACGATGTCTGTTGCCACCACTAGCATCAAGCCTTCATCCTTTTTTCAGCAAAACCCACCTCTGATTAGAAAAAGGCTGGGAGGAGGAACAACTCCTAGATCTATAATGGCATCACCTCCACCAAAACAGAAGCAGATGTCTCTAAATGCTGGGGTGACTGCAGTCATGGCTGACAACAGTGAGTCTGAAATTTGTCCTGGCAGCAAAGCAAATGTATTTTTCATGTTATTTTTCTTATTTCTAACAAGTTTTATTTTTATATGTAACTTTGCATCTGTTACAGAGTATCAATGCATGGCAATAACATATCAACACTCATGGTCATACAGTCTTGAATGCAGTTTCAGACAAAACAAACATCAAATAACCATTATGAACCCATACACCAATGAACAGGGCAGTCTCTGGAGGTCTCTGGAGGTATCAATCACCACATTAGTGTCCAATGTTGAGCTACATATGTGTTGCTCCATGAATCCTTAAAGAAAGGGGCCATATGAAATGCATTTTCTGAACAGTGACATGTCTGCGAATTGCTGTAGTCCTTCCTGCTCCATCCCTCTCGCTCCCCAATACCACACCCCAATTGAGTACCATTCCCCAATATTTCCACTTCTCAGACTATAATGTGTCTCAGTTCCTCCTTAAACAAACCTCTGCTATGCTTAATGTCTGGCTCATGCGCTCACTGCCAATGAGTGTCTCCCATACATCCTGTCCATTACATGCAAGCCGCACCCGAGGCGTCCCACAATTGTTTTGATTTTTCGCATGCATCACCTGCCCTTGTACATCTCTCTTTCCATCAACTTGCTTTGTTCCATACCTGTTTACCGGTCACTAAATCACTAAGGCCCTCTTTACAACATTGGCAGTAAATCCCGCTTACCGCCGTGCAGAAGACCGCCAACACACCTCCGCGGCTGCGGAATTCTGCCACAGCTATTACGACCCACAGCTCCGAATCAGCCAAAATCTAGACACCCACACCAAAGGTCAGTGATAAACTGGCGATAACAAAACCTCCACCTTTACGCCAACAGGAATACGCCCACACTTTCACGAACTACGAATCCACGTGGCGGTCTTTCAATTGGCGGTACACATCGCCGCGCTCAAAATACACACACATTTACAAAACACTACCACATTGGACAAATCAAAATACACACACCTGATACACATACACACACCACTCCCACACACCCAATACAATATAAAACACACACCCACATTACCCACAAACTCTTACAATGAAATATTTGGAAGAAGCAGAGAGACAGAAAAGCAAAGACCACACCAGCATACAGAGGCACACAACACCATCACTCATACACATCCACGCACAAAACAACACACACCCCTAAACATCACCCCACACATCACAACACACACCACCTCACACATCACCCACACCACCCCATGGCACTGCAAAGACACCCCAGGTTTTCTGAGGAGGAGCTCAGGGTCATGGTGGAGGAAATCATTCGGGTAAAGCCACAGCTATTCGGATCACAGGTGCAGCACACCTCCAAAGCTAGGAAGATTAAACTATGGCACAGAATCGTGGACAGGGTCAACGCAGTGGGACAGCACCCAAGAACACAGGATTACATCCGGAAGAGGTGGAACGACCTACAGGGGAAGGTGCGTTCCGTGGTCTCAAGACACCACATTGCGGTTCAGAGGACTGGCGGCGGACCCCCACCTCCTCCCCCACAACTAACAACATGGGAGGAGCAGGTCTTGGCTATACTGCATCCTGAGGGCCTCGCAGGAGTAGCTGGAGGAATTGACTCTGGTAAGTCAAATCTTTAACTACCATATACCCCACCCTACCTGCATGCTATCACATACCCCCACCCTCACCCTCACCCCTATCACTCCAACTCCTCACATATGTCCCACTATCACAAACCACCCATCCCAACACCAAGCCCTGCATGCAACAACAAAGCATGGACACCCATCACTAAAGCATGCCCACTGCACATACCCATCCAACCCCTAAACCATCCTCACACAAGGTCTCACACAGGAATGCAAGCACTGGGGTACACGGTCACCCACCCATTGCACACCATGACACACACAGATGTAATAACCATCCTTTTATACCCCTGCAGGCCCTCCACCCATCGTCACCGGACAGGATGGTCCACACATGTCCACACCACCAACAGAAGAGGCCCACAGTGATGACAGCACCTCTGTCCAACTGGATCTAGATGACCAGCCCGGCCCATCGGGGACCTCGGGACAGTCGGTTCCCATCACCCAGTCACAGGCCACTACAGACTTTCCACCCTCTGGAAACACCAGCACAGCACCCACCCAGCGGGCCCACACCTCCGTCCCCAGGACACGTCAATCAGCTTTGTGTCCACCACTACAGGGAACCCAGGATAACCCACCACCCCAACAACAACAGGGACCTGGGGGCAGTGGTAGTGGGCACATGGTCCAGGGGACGGAGGCCCAGGAACACAGGGGAACTGGGAGGGCTGCTGTGCGACAGGGGGCGGACAGGCCAAGGGAACCCACTCTCCACAAGGCCTTCTCCTCCATCATGGGAGCCTACCACCACTCCCAGGAGACGATATCAACGGTACTGGCCAAGTTTCAGGAGACCCAGCGCCTGCAGGAGGAACAGTATATGGGCTTCAGGGAGGAACTCAGAACCATCAGCTCCACCCTGGGCACCATTGTAGGGGTGCTGTAGGAAGTACTCAACACCAGGAGGGACACTGTGGCACTACAAGGGGCCCCTGACACTAGCATGGACGATGAACTGCCAACCTCCTCCGCCGCAAGTGGACAAGACGCCCTGCCACAGGACCACCACACCAGCACCCCAATCCCTGCAGAGGGAGAACCACCCCGCAAACGGTCCCTGATATCCAGGACAAAGACAGAGAATGATGCCAAGACCCGCGCCAAGAAATGAGACCACCCTGAATGTCACCCTTCTGTCCCACTTTGTCACCCTGTCCATCCTTAAACTGCCCTAGCTCCTCTTCCTATGCTCCTTTGGACAATGCACCTGTGAGACAAATAGACTGGACTCTGCCATGGACATTCCTCCACCTTCACTCCTGCCCATTTTACAACCCCCTCAACTATTTTGCACTTAAATAAACACCCTTGAATCACAAAACAATCTGGAGTCAGTCTTTGCTTTCACAATTGTGTATTTGCAATAACTGAGGAAAAACCCAATGTCCATTCTAATGTCTACATACCTATGTCACACAGCTCTAGTCCATGAGGTAACATAGCAGAGGTCACACGGTGGGACCCACATCTGTGAAACTGAAAGGCAAAATGACAAATCAGGGTCCATACACTGGGTGAAAGTGACAGAAAGATGATAGGTCTAACAATTTTATCAGATGTAGGAGGCAGTGATGTCTTCTTACCTGTGTCTCACTGGAAGTATTGCTGGATCACGGTGTTTCTGTTGTCTATGTCCTCTTCTTCTGCCTCCTCTTCTTCACTGTCCACAGGCTCCACAGCTGCCACAGGACCTCCTTCTAGCTCATCCTCCTGCAGAGAAGGCACCTGCCGTCGCAAAGCCAAGTTGTGCAGCATACAGCAGGCCACGATGATCTGGCACACCAGCGAGGACAGAGTCAGCCAACACTGAGGTAGGAAAAAAACAATTGTATTGCACACATTTGTCAATACGCTATGTGCCTGTCTCTGTGTATATGCAAGGCCTTTATATGTGTGACGAATTAAAAAATAATGCCATGTGGCCACCTGGAATGGCAGCTGCCTGACCTGTAATGTGGGACAAGGGGATATGAGGTAACTGCGCTAGTGTTCTACACCATCGCGGTAGGCGGTCGAAGACCGCGTCGCAAATCTGCATTGGTTAACATTGGGCCCTATGGGTCCCAGGAGCCAATGACGATGTACGCCGGCGGTGACGGTACGCACCGCTGCGGACGTGACCACCATTTTCTCTCTGTTCACTCACTTGATACCTGATCTTCGACAGGAGAGGACCTACACTGCAAGTGCTGCTGTGACCTCAGTCTGGAAGCGACGATGGCTCATGTGTCTGGGGAAAGGGCCCCTGCCTTCACATCAGAGGAGTTGGATAAACTAGTGGATGGGGTCCTCCCCGAGTACACGCTACTCTACGGTCCCCCAGACAAACAGGTGAGTACACTGTGAGCATGCTGTATGGGCAATGCCTGTTTGGAGTGGTGTGGATGGAAGATACGGGGGGAGAGAGGAGGCCTGCATGATCGGACGGTGAGTGTATGTGCATCAGGGCACGCGTGTGAATGTGGGACAATGACTGTGACGGTCCGGATGGTAAAAGTGTTACATTTTCCCCTGCACTATTCCTCTAGGTCAGCGCCCACTAGAAGAAGGATATTTGGCATGCCATCGCCAAGGACGTCTGGACCCTGGGGGTCCACCACAGATGGAGCACCCACTGCCGTAAAAGATGGGAGGACCTTCGCCGCTGGAGCAAGAAGATGGCGGAGGCCCAGCTGGGGATGGCCTCCCAATGTGGGAGGGGTGCCCGTCACACCATGACCCCCCTGATGTTCCGGATCCTGGCGGTGGCGTATCCTGAGTTGGATGGGCGCTTGAGGGCATCATAGCAGCCACAAGGGGGTTGGTACACTCACATTCAGCAGACTCTGCGCGCATTGGAGGTGTCTGGGTGGGGGAGGTGGGCAGTGGGTTCCCCTAGGCTAGGGAGAGCTTTGTAGGCAAGGACCCTTTGTGAGGCAGGCTAAGTGGAACCCCATCCCCACCAGTGGTAAGAGCCATCTACCCCTAGGCAGGCTCCTGTGACTTCCATGTGTGCAGCAATCGGGCATAGGCCATGTACCCCATGTTCCTGTGATTAATTAGGGAACTCCAAGTGCATGGCGTAGTGCAGAGGGCTGCTGTGTCTGTAGTGTCCGCCGACGGTAGCGGTATTGTATGCACTGAACATGTCTTTCTTCTTTCTTCCCCCCCTTTTTGTGGTCTCCCTGTTCTTGTGTGCATTAGCATCATCAGGCGGAGGAGCTGTGCCACCGGAGGAGGAGGGAGCTGCATCTCACATGGCCCTGGAGGGCCAGACAATGGAGTCTGAATTCACCAGTGGGACGGAGGGCAGCGGAGCTCCCCAGCGGGGACAGGAGCTGAGACCAGCGACACAACTCTTCCTCTGACGGGAGCTCCCTTGTGGTGGCAGGACCCTCTGTGCCCACAGCATCTACAGGTACAGCCGCCACCCCCCTACCAGCACCGCCCTCCCAGCAGCCCCTCAGTGTGTGACCCTCCAGAACCAGTGGAGAAAGGCATCCACCACCTCAGTCCTTGGCAGGATGAAGCACTCTGGGCACAAAGCCCCCTTCAGAACCAGTGGAGAAAGGCATCCACTACCTCAGTCCTTGGCAGGATGAAGCATTCTGGGCACAAAGCCCCCTCCAGAACCAGTGGAGACTGTTATCCACTTGAGCGACTGTGGCTTTGCACTCCCCAGGATAAAGCAGTGGGCAACCCACCCACTGGAGAGACTTGAGAGACTGTGACTTTGCACTCCCCAGGATAAAGCAGTGGGCAAACCACCCACTGGAGAGACTTGAGAAACTGTGGCTTTGCACTCCCCAGGATAAAGCAGTGGGCAAACCACCCACTGGAGAGACTTGAGAGACTGTGGCTTTGCACTCCCGAGGATAAAGCAGTGGGCAAACCACCCACTGGAGAGACTTGAGAGACTGTGGCTTTGCACTCCCATGGATAAAGCAGTGGGCAAACCACCCACTGGAGAGACTTGAGAGACTGTGGCTTTGCACTCCCAAGGATAAAGCAGTGGGCAAACCACCCACTGGAGAGACTTGAGAGACTGTGGCTTTGCACTCCCCAGGATAAAACAGTGGGAAACCCACCCACTGGAGAGACTTGATAGACTGTGGCTTTGCACTCCCCAGGATAGAGCAGTGGGCAACCCACCCACTGGAGAGACTTGAGAGACTGTGGCTCTGCACTCCCCAGAATACATCAATGGGCATGGAGCCCCCTCGTGGAGCTGGCGTCGTGAACTCATCCGGCTGAGGTACCCCCCCTTCCCTTCTCCCTGAGGTGCCTGTTTTATTTCGATCTGATGCCTCTGCAGTGTTCCCTCCATTTCGATCGGGTATCTTGTGTGGGCCTTACCCATGTATTTTGGGCCCAGTGGTCCACGGACTATATAGGTGCAGTACCTGGACTTGAATTCTTGGTTTACATATTTGTTTATAGTGTATATACATTTTTGACTAATGGATGTTTATTGATTACAATGGTTACATTAATTTCCTTTTGTCCTTGCGTTCTTCCAGGGGGGGTTGGGAGGTCTAAATGTAATGTTTCAGCATGTATTGGTGTGTTTGTTGTTGTAGGTGAGGGTGGGGTGTTGCATGTTGCATGTGTGTGTCACTCTCTTTTCCCTCCCCCCTCCCCTGTGTCATAGGTGCTGTACTCACCGTGGTCGGCGCCACTATCGGTCGTGCTCCTGGTAGAGGAGCAGGAAGACAATCGCAGGGAGTATTTGGAGTCCAGGCTCCATGGCGTCCTGGTTCCTCATGGGGTGTGTAGAGGTGAGTGTTTTCCCTTCCAAGACCTGTTTCAACCATGTTTTTGTTCGCGTTGAATCTGCCCCGGAAAAGGTGACGGATTGGCCTGTCATAATAGTGTGGGCGGTACATTGTGTTCCGCCTGTCTTTTGGCGGTGACCGCCATGCTGTTTGTTTCTACCGCCGTGGCGGTCGGAGTGTTAAAGTGGCTGTCTATGTTGGCGGTTTCCGGGATGGTCATTATTCCATTTTTTTACCGCTGGCCTGTTGGTGGTTTTACAGTTGCTTTACCACCGACCGCCAGGGTTGTAATGAGGGCCTAAATTGGGGGAGGGAGGCCCATCTCCCCATTTTGAGCAAGATCCTGCTTGGCCGCCATACAACCCATGTTAACCAGTACCTTCTGACTCCATGTTAAATCTGAGGGACCCCAAACGCGCAGTATGGAAAGTCTGGGCTGCAAATCCACGGGCCTTCCTGATTGCACCCTCCAGGGACTCGCACACTTACTCCCAGAAGGTGTGCATTTTGGGACAATTGTGTGTGCATTAGTGTGCCCTTCATTCCACATCTCCGCACGCATATCACATTCTCCGCTTTCCCTATTTTGTGGAGTAAGACCCTCTTATAGTATGCTCTGTGTACTATTTTGAGTAAGATTATGTGGTGGTTTGTGTTTATTGGGACATCTGTGGGAGATTCAAGCACTTTTTCAAGTCCTCTTCATCCCACTCTCCCACATTCTTTTCTCACTGTCCCTGCAGACATGTCTGGGTGTCCTCTGTATCTCTTATCAGATTGCTGTGAGTGAGTGAGATGAGTATTTTCCCAATGCAGCTGTCCACGAGTCTCCCATCGAGAGGGGAATGTTCCTGGGTTTCTTCCTCACTCGATATGCACTCCCAGAGCATAAGCTGCAGCTGTCTGTACCTCAACCATTGTGACACAGCCATCTTATATTCTTCTTGCAGATAGTCAAAAGGTACTATGCCATTTGCATCCCAGACATCCACCAGTGCTGAAAGTCCAATTGCATTTCACCCCTGAAAACCCAGTAGTGCAGCCTGGTACCTTCTCATAATGGTGTCTAAGGGGGTCAGCTTTTTATCCACCTTCATTTCCCGGCTTATTCTGCATCAAGTGTCCTTCACAATCCTCATTACGGGGCCCATCTGTCGGTCTAACTTTCTCCAGTGTATGGAAATAGCTCCAGTCTCCTATCCCATTCCTATCTAGGCAGAACAATGGTTCGTCCCAGTCCAAAAAAGCCCAGTCATTGACCACTCCAACCTGCACCACTTCATAGTACTTCCTGATGTTTGGGAGGAGAATGCCTCTATCATATTTGCTGGCTGGAAGACCTTCTTTGCGATCCAAGGTTGTCCACACAGCAGAGTTCTGACAATTACATCCACCTTAGTGAAGAGAGTGTCTGGGACCTTATGCAGGCAATCTTGAAGGATGTAGAGGAGCAGGGTAGTGCTATCATCTTAAACATAGCCGTCCGGCTATAAGGGATTGTGGAAGCATATGCCAGTATTGCACATCTCCTTCCAATCACTGAACTACCTGAAGCAAATTTGCCTCATTCCTGGTGATCCAAATCCCCATGTATTTGAATCTCAGGGGCTCCACCCATAGTCGAAGAGGCAATGTCTCCATGTTAGAAAATATGTTACTAGTTGTGTGGCCTGTACAAGTAACGGGTTTACATTTGTCTTCCACCGGTAACCAAATCCTCTATTGCAGCGCTTGACTCTCACAGGGTAGCGAAGCAGAGCAGTCCAAGGTTTACTCAAGGGAGGTGGTGTGGGCAAGTAATCACCATTCCCCAATACACAAGAATAAAACTCCATAAATGATTGTCCAATCTGTGCTTTTTCTTTTGAAAAAAGAAAAAGTACATTTATTACACACACACAACTCAATACTGTGCAACAATTTACAAATATATACAAGCTGATGGAATTGCTTTTGGATGACATTGCGTAATCATTCTTAACCCCACCATAGGGGGGTCCAGTACAACAACTCACATGTTTAAACATCAGTTTGTCCCTAAATGCCACGGGTTGAACATAACTTGGAGTAAGAGCACCTAATACCGGCACAAAAGAAAGTAGTGGTCCACCTCATCATTTGAACAAGCATTTCTCCTTAGGAATAAAGGCATTAATTACATATAATCATGAATGAAGGCACCTAGTGCTGGCAATAAAACGGGCAGACTTAAATCATGAGTGGCTGTCAGTCTCAATCTGCAATTAAAGCCTTACCAAGAGCAATGTCTAAGCATGATGGGGAGTGCAGTGTACTTATCATAAATGTCAACATGAATAACACGAATTCCATTCATAATTGCAAGACTTTGCAGTTTTAGACCATCAGCCCTAGAGGGTGCTTGCAACATATATCAGAAACAGAATCACAGTTCAGATACAAGAATGCATTTTTAGCATAGTCCCTAAAGACATCATTTCTATAATTACACATGTGTCATTACCACCTTTCACCCCTAGAGGGTGTGTTCCCATATGAACAATCACATGGCACTTTCTTAGGCCATAACCCTGTCGCCAGACACTTTCCCCTCAAGAGGGACAGTAAGGAAATGCCTCCTTGGCATGGTTACCCCCTGACTTTTTGCCTTTTGCTGATGCCAGTTATGATTGAAAGTGTGCTAGTACCCTGCTAACCAGTCGCCAGCACCAGTGTTCTTTCCCTAAACTGTACCTTTGCTTCCACAATTGACACAGCCCTGGCACCCGGATAAGTCCCTTGTAAATGGTACCCCTGATACCAAGGGCCCTGATGCCAGGGAAGGTCTTTAAGGCCTGCAGCATGTCTTATGCCACCATGGGGACCCCTCACTCAGCACATGCATACTGCCTCACAGCTTGTTTGTGCTGGTGGGGAGAAAATGACTATGTAGACATGGCACTCCCCTCGGAGTGCCATGCCAAGCTCACACTGCCTGTGGCATAGGTAAGTCACCCCTCTAGCAGGCCTTACAGCCCTGAGGCAGGGTGCACTATACCACACGTGAGCGCATATGTGCATGAGCACTATGCCCCCACAGTGTCTAAGCAAATCCTTAGACATTGTAAGTACAGGGTAGCCATAAAGAGTATATGGTCTGGAAGCTTGTCAAACACGAACTCCACAGTTCCATAATGGCTACACTGAAATCTGGGAAGTTAGGTATCAAACATCTCAGTGCAATAAGAGGAGATAATGCAAAAAACAAGGAGGAGTCACCCACCAATCAGGACAGCCCCTAAGGTGTCCTGAGCTGAGGTGACCCCTGCCTTTAAAAATCCTCCATCTTGAGATTGGAGGATTCCCCCAATAGGATTAGGGATGTGCCCCCTCTCCTCAGGGAGGAGGCACAAAAAGGGTGTAGGCACCCTCCAGGACAGTAGCCATTGGCTACTGCCCTCCTGACCTAAACACATCCCTAAAATTCAGTATTTAGGGGCACCCCAGAACCCAAGAAATCAGATTCCTGCAACCTACAAAAAGAAGAAGGACTGCTGACCTGAAAGCCCTGCAGAGACGACGGAGATGACAACAGCTTTGGCCCCAGCCCTATTGGCCTGTCTCCTGACTCAAAGAAAACTGCAATAGCGACGCATCCGACAGGGACCAACGACCTCTAAAGCCCTGAAATCCGAAGGACCAAGAAACTCCCAAGAACAGCGGAACTGTTCACCTATAGCAACATTTTTGCAACTTTCTAACAACTTTTAAAGAACTCACTCTTCCTGCCGGAAACGTGAGACTTCACCTTCTGCACCCGACACCCCTGGCTCGAGCTCCAGAGAACCAACACCCCAGGGAGGACTCCCAGGCGACTGTGACCTCGTGAGTAACCCGAGACGAACCCCTTGGACTCCTACAGCGACGCATGCAGAGAGAATCCAGAGGCTCTCCCTGACCGCGACTGCCTGTAACAAGGAACCCGGCGCCTGGACCAAGCACTGCACCCGCAGCCCCCAGGACCAGAAGGAACCGAACCTCAGGCGACCCTCTGCCTAGCCGAGTGAGTGGCTGGCCCGAGAAGCCCCCCCTGTGCCCTGCCTGCACCACTAGAGTGACCCCCGGGTCCCTCCATTGATTCCTATACAAAACCTGCACCCGGCCGCCCCTGTGCCACTGAGGGCGTGTTTTGTGTGCCTACTTGTGTCCCCCCCAGTGCTCTACAAAACCCTCTTGGTCTGCCCTCCGAGGACGCGGGTACTTACCTGCTGGCAGACTGGAACTGGAGCACCCCTGTTCTTCACAGGCGCCTATGTGTGTTGGGCACCTCTTTGACCTCTGCACCTGACCGGCCGTGTGCTGCTGGTGTGGTAACTTTGGGGTTGCCTTGAACCCCCAACGCTGGGCTGCCTATGCCCAGGAACTTTAACTTGTAAGTGCTTTACTTACCTGACAAACTAACCAGTACTTACCTCCCCCAGGAACTGTTGATGTTTGCAGTGTCCACTTTTAAAATAGCTTATTGACATTTTAACTAAAACTATGTATGTTACTGCTCTAATTCAAAGTTCCTAACTTACCTGTGTGTAGTACCTTGCATTTTATGTATTTACTTCAAATCTTGAACTTGTGGTTCTAAAAATAATTTAAGAAAATATATTTTTCTATATAAAAACTATTGGCCTGGAGTTAAGTCTTTGAGTGTGTGTTCCTCATGTATTGCCTGTGTGTGTACAACAAATGCTTAACACTACTCTCTGATAAGCCTACTGCTCGACCACACTACCACAAAATGGAGCATTAGAATTATCTAATTTTGCCACTATCTTACCTCCAAGGGGAACCCTTGGACTCTGTGCACACTATCTCTTACTTTGAATAGTACATACAGAGGCAACTTCCTACATTGGAGGCAGCGGTGGGATCTAAGACTTTGCATTTGCTGGACTACTCAGCCAATACCTGATCACACACCTTAATTCCAAAAATTGTCATTAGAAACAGAGTTTTGAAATTTGAATAATTTTTCTAAATTTTTAAAAGTCCTGCTAGGGCCTTGTGTAAGTCTCTGTTAGCATTTCTTTTAGAGTTTAAAAGTTTGAAAAAGTTTGGATTTAAGTTCTAGAAGTAGTTTTTAGATTCTTAAAAAGTAATCCCAACTTTTAGAGTCATTGGCCCTCATTACAACCCTAGCGGATGGTGGTAAAGCAGCGGTAATACCGGCAACAGGCTGGCGGAAAAAAATGGAATCACGACCATGGCCAACATAGACAGACACTTTAACACTCTGACCGCCACGGCAGTAGAAACAAACACCGCAGCGGTAACCACCAACAGACAGGCGGAGGACAAAGTACTGCCCACTGTATTACAAGAGGCCTATCCGCCACCTTTTCCGGGGCAGAACTAACGCTATCAAAAGCACAGCGAGAATAGTACACAGAAGGGGAAACCACTCACCTCTCGACACCCAACGAGGAACGAGGACGCCATGGAGCCCGAGTTACACGTACTGCCCATGCTGGCGTTCCTCCTGCTGTATCAGGAGCAGGACAGACACCGTCGACGACCACGGTGACTACTGCACCTAAAACACAGGGGAGGAGGGGACAGAAAAGAGAGTGACACACACATGCAACATGCAATACCCCCACCCCCACCCTCACCCACAACACCATACACACAAATACATGCAGCAACATTACATATACACCCCCCCACCCCCTGGAAGAACGCTAGGACAAAATTAAATGATTGTAACGATTGTAATCATGAAAAATCAGATAGTGAAAGTTCAAAAATCAGTATGTACAAATATGTGCACCAACTACACAAGTCCGGATAGTATACCAATCATTGTCCGTGGACCAGTGGTCCCAAAATGCATGGGCAAAGCCCACACAAGATACCTGACTTGAAACGGAGAGAATGCTGCAGGGGCATCAGATCGAAAATAAACAGGCACCTCAGGGGGAGGGGGGTACCTCAGCCGGATGAACGCACAGCGCCACTGCTCCTCGGGGGGGGTCCATGCCCATTGCTGTATCCTGGGGAGTGCAAAGCCACAGTCTCTCAGGTCTTTCCAGTGGGTGGTTTGCCAATTGCTGTATCCTGGGGAGTGCAAAGCCACAGTCTCTCAACTCTTTCCAGTAGGTGGTTTGCCCACTGCTTTGTCCTGGGGAGTGCAAAGCCACAGTCTCTCAAGTCTTTCCAGGGGAGTGCAAAGCCACAGTCTCTCAAGTCTTTCCAGTGGGTGGTTTGCCCACTGCTTCATTCTGGGGAGTGCAAAGCCACAGTCTCTCAAGTCTTTCCAGTGGGTGGTTTACCCACTGCTGTATCCTGGGGAGTGCAAAGCCACAGTCTCTCAAATCTTTCCAGTGGGTAGTTTGCCCACTGCTTTATTCTGGGGAGTGCAAAGCCACAGTCTCTCAAGTCTTTCCAGTGGGTGGTTTGCCCACTGCTTTATCCTGGGGAGTGCAAAGCCACAGTCTCTCAAGTGGATAACAGTCTCCACTGGTTCTGGAGGGGGCCTTGTGCCCAGAGTGCTTCATCCTGCCAAGGACTGAGGTAGTGGATGCTTTTCTCCACTGGTTATGTGTAGGGTCTTGTGCCCAGAGTGCTTCATCCTTCCAAGGACTGAGGTAGTGGATGCTTTTCTCCACTGGTTTTGGAGGGGGTCTTGTGCCCAGAGTGCTTCATCCTGCCAAGGACTGAGGTAGTGGATGCCTTTTTTCCACTGGTTCTGGAGGGGGCCTTGTGCCCAGAGTGCTTCATCCTGCCAAGAACTGAGGTAGTGGATGCTTTTCTCCACTGGTTCTGGAGGGGGCCTTGTGCCCAGAGTGCTCCACATGCAGTGTGGTAGGTCCCAGTCCCTCACCTGGGTGTGTGTGTGCCACGAGATTTCCTGCAAACAGGTAGCATGATATGCTATGGAGGCAGAGACATACCCCATCCTGCTGCGGCTTCGTCTTCCACCTGCAGGTGCAAACAGTGATGAGAGTCATGCCTCATGGAAGTTGGGCAGGGCCCGGAACGTCTCCTCCAGCCTCGGACGGCTGCCCAACGGGGATGGTAGCCATGTCAGCTGTGGTGCCACTGTCCAAGCACGTCACGGGCTGGTGGCGGTGCTTGCAGCAGTGTCTGTGGTGGCGGTGCTGGCGGTGGTGCATGTGTCAGCACCTGTTGAGGGACACAGCAGGACGTCTCCTGCAGCCTCGGACGGCTGCCCACTGGGGATGGTGCTGGGGACTGTTGCTAAGGCTGCAGACATTCAGGTGGCGGTGCAGGTGGCTGTGCAGGTGGCGGTGCAGGTGGCTGTGCAGGTGATGGTGCTGATGGCAGTGCAGGTGGTGGTGCAGGTGGCGGTGCTGGTGGCGGTGCAGGTTGCGGTGCTGGTGGTGGTGCAGGTTGGTGTAGCCATTGACAGAAGGGGTGACTGTAGTCCCTCAGTTGGTGCCACCGTGCCCTGTCCTGACCTGCTCTTCTGCTTTTGTCCCTTCCCCACCTTTGATGGTGCTGCAGGTGTCTTGCCACTGTCGTTTGTTATGGCGGAGCCCTTGGTGGCTGTTAGGTGCGGCTTCTCCCTCTGGGATGTGGGCATCTTCTTCGCCTTGGCAGGTAGCGGAATGTCCTTGCCCTCGCAAGGTGGCACACTGGCAGCCCTGATGGGTGACGCACTCGATGACCCCGCAGTTGCTAGCACCACTGTGCCTGGGGATTTGGTGGCTGAGGTGCTGGGCTGGGACCTGGAAAGCCTGGCCCTAGGGGAAGGACGGGGGGGAGATGTAGGGAATAGGTCAGTGTTAGCCAGGAAAAGCTTTCTTAGACACAGTGGGACGGGAAGATGGAGGGGGTATGGGAGTGGAGGAAGAGGTAGTGGTTGTAGGAGGTGTACGTTTGCTGAATTTGGGTGAAGGTGCATGGGCTGGAGGCTGTTGTGAGGTGGATGGCTGTTGGGTGGGTATGTGCCTGCGTTTATGTACTTTGGGAGGAGGGCTCACAGAAACACTGGGAGAAGACACTGGGGATGTGTGCATGGTAGTGGGGGTGGTGATTGCACGTGAGCGGTATGTGGTGATGGGCGTGCTAGTAATGGAGGTACTGGCTGAGGATGTAGTGCATGCAGGTGTGAGTGGAGACGAGACAGGGAGGGAAGAGGAGGACGTGGAGGAGGGGGACACAGTGGAGGCAGTGGATGTTGCTGGGGAGTGTTATTTCACTCTCCGGACACTCTATTTCATGTCCTTTTGGAATATTTAACGTAAGCTAGGTGGCTTGCTTTTTGTAGCGGTAGCTGTGTATCGGGACCGCGATAATGTGGGCGGTTTAGGGTTTTTCTTAATTCCTCTGTTTATTTGATTTCAGTTACGGGGGTGTTTATATACATACCTCTCACGCGCTCTCGCAGATTGAATAAAGACGCTGCGGTCGACTGGCTAGGTGTCCACTCCGTCTACTCATATTTTTGTAAACTTGAATTGCGAGTCTTGTTGGATTAGGTTTTCTTATAATCTGGCTTAAATGCATTTTATTCTCTGTTGTTTTTGCAGTTTACTATTATTCGGAATCTCAAGAGAGCTACTATAGCTCTAAATGAATCGTTCACATTCTGTCCTAGGCATTGTATTGAGGTATGAACCTCCAATCTTAGGTGTGCTCTCTTTACTTTTTAGAAATTTTCCTTCTCACTTTCAGGGGGGGACGTTTTTGATTACTATTATTATTTATTCTATTTCGGGTGTGATTGCGGGGCCCTTTTTTGATCACTTCAATTCTCTGGTTTTCACGCAGGTGTCATGACTTTCACTATACATATTGTCCCACAGGGAATGATGCTTTAAGTTTCAATTTGGTATTATATAATCGTTTTAGTTCTTATACAGATGGCTCCATGTCTGGTGTTTACTCACAAGTTGTTTCATTTAGAAACTGAGGTGGCTTTTAATTGCCGTTTTTTTTCACAAAGTCACGTGGGAACTGGTGCTGGATCTTTACCGATGACGTGTCATTCAGATGTATATATGTCCTAATACATAACACAGAATATTTTGTGTAATTCCGGTCATAATTGTATCTCTTACAGCCCTGAGGAAGTCATTGAGATTATTTTCTCTCATGACGAAGCACGTGTTGGCTGTTACTTGCTTTACCAGTGTATGAATATGACGTCTCAAGAATAAATTGGATCCATACTAACCTTCCACGGTCTACTCTGTACCTGTATTTTTTTAAGAGAACATTACAGCACACGCACATGGACTATTGATCTTTTACTTAATTCATGAGTGCCTTGACATCTGTTGATTATTTAGTATTTTTCTTGGAGAAACATAGGAGGAGTGGGGAAGATCCTCCTGCCAGGAGCACCGTGCCTATGATTGATTGAACATATAGGAACTGGGTGATTTACTGAGAGTGCCTATTCCCATTAAACGTCTTCCCTTTTGTGTTCTTTTCTATAGAGGATGTTTCTGTGTCTGCATGGGGATGGTGCTTGTGTGAGTGCTTGTGGGATGTGTGGTGCTTATGTTTGCCATGTCCACTCTTGTGTGTTGATTAGTGTGGATGCTGGTCTGATGGCGTACCTGGGATAGGCTGAGGTACAGGGGAGTGGGTCGGGGTGGAGGAAGTTGGAGGGGGGAGGCTGGACACAGGGACAATGGCTACCATCAGTGCTGAGGACAGAGCCTGAAATGCTCTCTGTTGGGCCGCCTGCCCAAAATGAATGCCCTCCAGGTATGCATTTGTTTGATTCAACTGCCTCTCAACACCCTGGATGGCATTCAAAATGGTAGATTGCCCAACAGTGAGGGATCTCAGTAGGTCAATAGCCCCCTCACTGAGGGCAGCAGGGCTGACTGGGGCAGGGCCTGAGGTGCCTGGGGCGTAGGAGATGCCCACCATCCTGGGTGAGCGGGCACAGGACTCATGGTGAGGGGCTGCTGGGAGGGCGGTGCTGGTAGGGGGGTAGGTGCTGTGGGCACAGAGGTGCCCGCCACCGCAAGGGAACTCCCATCAGTCGCTGTCGCTGGTGTATGCTCCTGTCCCCGTCGTGAAGCTCCCCTCGCCCTCCGTCCCACTGGTGGCTTCAGACTCTGTTGCTTCATCCTCCAGGGCCAAGTGGGTTGCAGCTCGCTCCTGCTCTGGTGCCACTGCTCCTCTGCCAGATGATGTTATTACATGCAAGAACAGGGAGACAAAACAAAAAGGGGGGGAAAGACAGAAGAAACACATGTTCAGTGCATGCAACACCACTACCGTTGGCGGACACAACACACAGGGAGCAGCCCTATGCACTAAGCCATGCACTAACATTTCCTAGCAAATTCACATGCCCATGGGGGATTAGGCCTAAGCCCAATTGCGGCAGACCTGGAAGTCACAGGAGCCTGACTAGGTGTAGATGGCTATTACCGGTAGTAGGGTAGGGGTGCCACAGCACCTGTCTAACAAGGGACCTAGCCTACCAAGTTCACCCTGGCCTAGGGGAACCCACAGCCCACTTCGACCACCCAGACACCTCGTAAAGCGTTTTGCAGAATCAGCTGAATTAGAGTGTATTCACCCCCTTGTGGCTGCTGTGATGCCCTCAAGCGCCCATCCAACTCCGGATAGGCCACCACCAGGATCCGGTACATCAAGGGGGTCATGGTGCGACGGGCACCCCTTCCACGTTGGGAGGCCATCCCCAGCTGGGCCTCCGGCATCTCCAGCGGCGCAGGTCCTCCCATCTTTTCTGGCAGTGGGTGCTCCGTCTATGGTAGACTCCCAGGGTCCGGACGTCCTTGGCGATGGCACGCCAAATACCCTTCTTCTGGTGGGCGCTGACCTAGAGGAAAAGTGAAGTAACAATGGATTTTACTCCCTCGTCTGGTTCTTCTTACTCATTGGCACAACTTCCCACCATGGCCCAGAAAAACATACACTGACCATCCTCACATGCTGGCCTCAGCCCACCCCCGTTACTTCCCTCCACCCCACTCCATACATTCATCCCCCATCCATCATGCTCACAGTGTACTCACCTGTTTGTCTGGAGGACAGTACAGTTGCGTGTACTGGGGGAGGACCCCATCCACCAGTTTCTCCAACTCCTCCGAAGTGAAGGCAGGTGCCCTTTCCCCAGACATTGTAGCCATCGTCGCTTCCAGACATAGGTCATAGCAGCACTTGCAGTGTAGGTCCTCTCCTGTTGAAGGTCGGGTATCAAGTGAGTGAACAGTAAGAAAATGGCGGCCACGTCCCCGGCGGTGCATACCGTCACCGCTGGCGTACATCGTCATTGGCTCCTGGGACCCATAGGGCCCAATGTTAACCAATGCTGAATTGCGCCGCGGTCTTCGACCGCCCACCACGACAGTGTACAACGCCACATGGGATGGAAAAAACTGCGTCACACCTATCTAGGCCTGGAATACAGACAGATACTGGCACATTGCGATTTCTCTACGTTTTAGCAAATAACACATTGTGATACCTAAGTGTTGGATGACCCTCTGCTCGCTGTTCTCCTCCATAGGGCATGTCTGCTGGGGCAGGTGATGAGATGGCGGCATCCTCCGTTGTACAGACCGCTGGTGGACCTGCCGACAAGAGAGACACATCATTATCACATACAGACTTGATCGTGCAACAATCCTGGAACTGTGTGCCCAGTTGGAGCCAGACCTAATTTCAGCTGTCTGCCATCCGACAGGAATCGCCCCTCTAGTGCAGGTTCTGTCTGTACTCCATTTCCTGGCCAGTGGGTCTTTTTAAACAACAGTGGCCATGGCATCAGGGATGTCCCAGCCAATGTTCTCTAACGTGTTGTCCACATGCGCAGCTACATCGTTTTCCCTCAGGTGGAGATTTGCCCACAGTGAAAAATGACTTCTATGCCCTGGGTCATATCCCCAACATCACTGGTGCCATTGATGGTACACATGTGGCATTTGCCCCCCCGCAGGAATGTACAGATGTACAGAAACCGGAAAAGCTACCATTCGATGAATGTGCAGATGGTATGATTGGCAGACCAGTACATCTCCCATGTGAATGCCAAGTATCCTGGCTCTGTGCATGACGCTTACATTTTGAGGAATAGCAGCATCCCTTATGTGATGGGGCAACTCCTGAGGCACCGTGTGTGGCTAATAGGTGAACCCAAGGTCCCAACACAGTTGACATAGGTGTCTGGGTATGGGGTTGTCCCTGAGGTTTAGTGTCTGTCTAACAGTTGTCCCTCGACATTTGCAGGTGACTTTGGTTACCCTAACCTGTCATGGCTATTGACCTCAGTGAGGAATCCCAGGACAAGGGCAGAGGAACGCTACAATGAGGCACGTGGGTGAACTAAGAGGACTACAGAACGCACCTTTGGCCTCCTGAAGGCCAGATTCCGGTGCCTCCATCTTACAGGTGGCTCCCTATACTACTCACCGAAGAAGGTGTGCCAGATAATTGTGGCCTGCTGTATGCTGCACAACCTGGCTTTGCGATGCCAGGTGCATTTTCTGCAGGAGGATGCGCCAGATGGTGGTCTTGGGACAGCTGTGGAGCCTGTGGACAGTGAAGAAGAGGAGGCAGAAGAAGAAGATATCGACAACCGAAACAACATCATCATGCAATACTTCCAGTGAGACACAGATAACAAGATGTAACTGCTTCCCACATCTAATACTATTGTTGGAGCTAGCATAAGTCTGTCATTTTCACTCAGTGTATGGACCCCGACTTTGCCTTTCCATTTCACTGATCTGGGTCCCACTTTGGGCTCTCTGCCTTGTTTACTGCTGGCCTACATTGGTATGTGAACAAGTACATTGACATTGCTATATTCCTGAGGTTTTGCAATTACACATTAGTGAAAGCACAGACAGACTCCACATTGTTTTGTGATTCAAGTGTGTTTATTTCTGTGCAAATAAGTGGAGGGGTGTGTGAAATGGGCTGCGGTGATGATGGAGGAATGTCCATGGCAGAGTCCAGTCTATTGGTATCACAGGTGCATTGTCCAAGGGGGCATAGGAAGTGAAGTAATGGCAGTTAAAGGTGGACAGGGTAACACAGTGGGACAGAAGGGTGACATTTAAGGGGGTCTTATTTCCTGGCGAGGGTCTTGGCAATGTTCTCTGTCTTGTTCCTGGATTTCAGGGACCGTTTGCGGGGTGGCTCTCCTTCTGCAGGGGATGGGGTGCTGGTGGGCTGTTGTTCCTGTGGCAGTGCCTCCTGTCCAGTAGCGCCGGCAGAGGTGGAGGGCTGTTCATCGTCCAAGCTAGTGTCAGCGGCCCGTTGGTGTGCCACTGTGTCCCTCCTGGTGTTGACAAGGTCTGCCAGCACCCCTGCAATGGTGACCAGGGTGGTGTTGATGGACTTCAAGTCCTCCCTGATCCCCAGGTAGTGTTCCTCCTGCAGCCGCTGGGTCTCCTGAAACTTGGCCAGTACCGTGCCCATGGTCTCCTGGGAATGGTGGTAAGCTCCCATGATGTTGGAGAGTGCCTCGTGGAGAGTGGGTTCCCTGAGCCTGTCCTCCCCCTGTCGCACAGCAGTCCTCCCAGCTTCCCTGTTATCCTGTGCCTCTGTCCCCTGAACCGTGTGCCCACTGCCCCACGTCCCTGATCGTCCTGTGTTAGTAGGGTTGCCTGGGTTCCCTGTAGTGGTGGACACACTGCTGATTGACGTGTCCTGGGGACAGAGGGATGGGCCCGCTGGGTGGGTGCTGTGGTGGTGTTTCCTGAGGGGGGAGGTTCAGTGGTGGTTTGTGACTGTGTCAGGGGAACCGACTGTCCCGAGGTCCCTTATGGGCCGGGCTGGTCATCTTGATCCAGGCGTGCAGAGCTGCTGTCATCACTGTGGGCCTCTTCTGTGGGGGGGCTGGATATGTCTGGCACCTCCTGTCCAGTGACGTTGGGTATGGGTCCTGTTGGGGAGTGAATGCATAATGTTAGTATCTGTGTGTACCGACTTGTGCAATGGGTGAGGTACCCTCTACTCTTGTGCTTGCATTATTGCTGTGGCCCTTGTGTGATTGGTGATTTTGGGGCATGAATGAGTCTCTCTACTGGACATGCTTTGGTGATGGGTGTCCATGCATTGGTGTTACATGCAGGGCTTGATTTTGGGATGTGTGGGTTGTGTTTGTGGGGTATCTGTGGGTTGTTGGGGTGATGGGTGAGAGGGTGAGGGTCGGAGTATGTGATGGCATGCAGGTACGGTGGGGGATATAATAATAGAGATATGACTTACCAGAGTCCAGTCCTCCTGTTACTCCTGTGAGGCCCTCAGGATGCATTATTGCCAAGACTAGCTCCTTCCATGTTGTCAGATGTGGGGTAGGAGGTGGGGGACCACCCCCAGTCCTCTTTATAGCAATTTGGTGTCTGGATACCACAGAACGTACCTTCCCCCGTAGGTCATTCCACCTTTTCCTTACGTCATCCCGTGTTCTTGGATGCTGTCCCACTGCATTGACCCTGTCCATAGCTCCATCTTCCTTGCAATGGATGTCTTCTGCACCTGTGATCCGAATAGCTGTGGCTCTACCCGGACGATTTCCTCCACCATGACCTTGAGCTCCTCCTCAGAGAACCTGGGGTGTCTTTGAGGTGCCATGATGTGGTGTAGGTGATGTTTGAGGTGCTGTCTGTTGTGATGTGTGAGGGGATGTGTTGGTGTGTGTTCTTTGAGGTGCGTGGGTGTTGTATAAGTGATGGTGTTGTGTGTCTGTGGATGCTGGTGCTGTATTAGGTAGTCTCTCTCTCTGGCCTTCTTTCAGAATTTTGGTTGTAAGTGTTTGTGGGTGATGTGGGTGTGTGCTTTATATTGGATTGGGTGTGTGGGTGTGGTGTGTGTATGTGTGTCAGGTGTGTGTATTTTGAATTGTCCAATCTGGTTGTGTTTTGTAAATGTGTGTGTATTTTGAGCGCGGCGGTTTGTACCGCCAATGGTTTACCGTGGTTGAAAGACCGCCACGTTGATTCGTGGGTCGTGATACTGTGGGCGTATTCCTATTGGTGTGACGGTGTAGGTTTTGATATCGCCAGTTTATCACTGACCTTTGGTGTGGCGGACTTGTGTGGGTGTCTGTATTGTGGCGGATTCCGAGCTGTGAGTCATAATACCTGTAGCGGAATTCCACTGCCGCAAAGGTATGTTGGCGGTCTTCTACACAGCGGAAAGCGGGATTTATCGCCAAGGTTGTAATGAGGGCCATAATGTCTAGCACAGATGAGATGGTGGTGGAACTCAACCTCACCCCTTACCTGCATCTAGGGATGTCAGAGTTAAGGACTCTGTAACCCTACCAAAGTAAAGCTCCAGGAGCTTTTGGCTGAGTTTGCAAAGGACCCCCGCTCTGAGGATAATGTCGCAGAGGGGGAAATTAGTGACCAGGAGGATGATTCCCTCCCTCCTGTCCTAATTAGGGAGAACAGGGTCCCTCAAATCCTGACTCCACAGGTAATAGTCAGAGAAACTGGTTGTTCCACAAGGGAGACCAGTATATCTGGAAGCATTGAGGGCAGCCTCCATGAAGATGACCTCCTGTTAGCAAGGATGGCCAAAAGATTGGCTTTGGAGAGACAGCTCCTAGCCATGGAGAGGGAAAGAAAAGAGATGGGTTTAGCTCCCATCAATGGTGGCAGCAACATAACTAGGGTCAGAGAAGATACTGACATCCTAAAAATCCCCAAAGTGATTGTAACAAAATATGAAGATGGTGATGACACCACCAAATGGTTCACAGCTTTTGAGAGCGCTTGTGCAACCAGAAAAGTAAACAGATCTCACTGGGGTGCTCTCCTTTGGGAACTGTTCACTGGAAAGTGTAGGGATAGACTCCTCACACTCTCTGGTAAAGATGCAGATTTCTATGATCTCATGAAGGCTACACTGATTGAGGGGTTTGGATTCTCAACTAAGGAGTACAGGATTAGCTTCAGGGAGGCTCAAACTTCCTCAAGCCAGACCTGGGTTGATTTTTTTGACTTCTCAGTCAAAATACTAGATGGCTGGATAACTGGCAGTGGTGTAAATGATTATGATGGGCTGCATAGCTTGTTTATGAAAGAACATCTGTTAATTAACTGTTTCAATGACAAACTGCATCAGTATCTGGTGAACCTAGGTCCAATTTCTCCCCAAGAATTGGGAAAGAAGGCAGACTATTGGGTCAAGACTAGGGTGACCCAGACTTCCACAGGGGGTGACCAAAAGAAAAGGGTCACAAAGCCTCCCCAGGGGAAAAGTGTTGAGACATGCAAGGGAAAAAGTAAAGAGTCTTCTACAGGGCTCCAAACACCTGCTCAGGAGGGTGGGCCCAGAGCCTCTTCACAGTCCTCAAATTGGTATAAGGGTAAAACCTTTATCCCAAGAAGGCCTGGTGTCGCATCTGTACTCAGCATGGACACCAAACTGGAGACAAGGCCTGTCCCAAGAAAAGTCCCACAACGAGTACTACTCCAGTTAGCACTGGAATAGCCAGTCTCCAGGTGGGATCAACAGTGTGCCCAGAGCAAATCAGGGTTCACACTGAAGCTACATTAGCCTCTGAGGGTGGGGTGGACCTAGGCACACTTGCTGCCCGGCCACCTAACATGCAAAAATACAGGCAGCAGCTCTTAATCAATGGGACTAGAGTAGAAGCCCTGAGGGATACATGTGCCAGTGTCACTATGGTGACAGACTAACTGGTTTCCCCAGGACAGTACCTGGCTGGACAGACATATCCAGTCACAAACGCTGACAATCAGACTAAAGTCCATCCCATGGCAATGGTAACTTTTAAATGGGGAGGGGTCTCTGGCCTGAAACAGGTGGTGGGCTCCTCTGCAATCACAGTAGAATGTCTGCTAGGAAATGATCTGGAGTCCTCAGCATGATCTCCTCTCCACTGACACTAAAGATGGCTCTGGCCAACAGCAGGCTGACTGCAGGAAAGTCCTCCAGCAGTTTGCTGAGCTCTTTTCTTTAACCCCTGGTCAGAAACACCTGTGTACCCATGATGTGGACACCGGAGACATTATGCCCGTCAAAACCAAAATATTTAGGCAGTCTGACCAAGTTAAGGAAGGCATCAAAGTGGAAGTCCACAAGATGCTGGAGTTGGGAGTGATTGAGCACTCTGACAGTCCCTGGGCTAGCCCAGTGGTCTTGGTCCCCAAACATCACACAAAAGATGGCAAGCGAGAGATGAGGTTTTGTGTGGACTACAGAGGGCTTAACTCTGCCACCAAGACAGATGCTCACTCCATTCCAAGGGCAGATGAGCTCATGGATAAATTAAGTGCTGCCAAATACTTAAGTACCTTTGACTTAACAGCAGGGTACTGGCAAATAAAAATGGCACCCGGAGCAAAAGCGAAAATAGCATTCTCTACACCTCATGGGCACTACCAGTTTACTGTGATGCCCTTTGGCTTAAAGAATGCCCCTGCCACCTTCTAAATGTTGGTGAATCAAGTCCTTGCTGGCGTGGAGTCCTTTAGTGTTGCTTATCTTGATGATATTGCTGTCTTTAGCTCCAACTGGCACGATCACCTGGTCCACCTGAAGAAGGTTGTGCAGGCCCTACAAGCAACAGGCCTCTCTATCAAGGTATCTACATGTCAGATAGGGCAGGATACTGTGGTTTACTTGGGTCATCTTGCAGGTGGAGGCCACGTTCAGCCACTCCAACCCAAGATCCAGTTTATTCTGGACTGGGTAGCTTCAAAAACCCAGGCTCAAGTCAGGGCATTCCTTTGCTTGACTGGGTACTATAGGAGGTTTGTAAAGGGTTATGGATCAATAGTGACACCCCTCACAGAACTAACCCCCAAGAAAATGCCCAAGAAAGTGAACTGGACTGTGGACTGTCAAAAGGCCTTTGACACCCTGAAGCAAGCAATGTGTACAGCACCAGTTTTGAAAGCTCACGATTACTCCATGCAGTTCATTATGCAGACAGATGCATCTGAGCATGGGATAGAAGCAGTCCTGTCCCAAACAAATGATGATTGCCTTGACCAGCCTGTTGCTTTTAATAGTAGGAGGTTACTCCCCAGGGAACAGCTTTGGCGTGCCATTGAGAGGGAGGCCTTTGCTGTGGTCTGGTCCCTGAAGAAGTTGAGACCATGCCTTTTTGGTACTCACTTCATAGTTCAAACTGACCACAGGCCTCTCATAAGGCTGATGAAAATGAAAGGAGAAAACCCTAAACTGTAGAGGTGGTCCATATCCCTACAGGGAATGGACTTTGTAGTGGAACACAGACCTGGGACTGCCCATGCCAATGCTGATGGCCTTTCCAGGTTTTTCCACTTAGAAAATGAAGGCTCTCTTAGGAAAGGTTAGTCTCATTCTCTTTCGTTTGGGGGAGCGGTTGTGTAAGGAACTGCCTCCTTGGCATGGTTACCCCATTACTTTTTGCCTTTTGTTGATGCCCGGTATGATTAAAAGTGTGCTGGGACCCTGCTAACCAAGCACCAGCACCAGTGTTCTTTCCCTAAACTGTACCTTTGCTTCTACAATTGGCACAGCCTTGGCACCCATATAAGTCCCTTGTAAATGGTACCCCTGGTACCAAGGGCCCTGATGACAGAGAAGGTCTTTAAGGGCTGCAGCATGTTTTATGCCACCCTGGGGACCCCTCACTCAGCACATGCACACTGCCTCACAGCTTGTTTGTGCTGGTGGGGAGAAAATGACTAAGTCGACATGGCACTCCTATCAGAGTGCCATGCCAACCTCACACTGCCTGTGGCATTGTTAAGTCACCCCTCTAGCAGGCCTTAGAGCCCTAAGGTATAGTGCAATACCACAGGTGAGGGCATATGTGCATGAGCACTATGCCCCTACAGTGTCTAAGCAAAACCTTAGACATTGTAAGTGCAGGGTAGCCATAAAGAAACTCCACAGTTCCATAATGGCTACACTGAAATCTGGGAAGTTTGGTATCTAACTTCTCAGCACAATAAATGCACACTGATGTCAGTGTGAAATTTTTTGTAAAATACACCCAGGGGGCATCTTAGATATGTCCTCTGAATACCAGTACGACTCCTAGTGCAAGGCTGACCAGTTTCTGCCAGCCTGCCACAACCAGACGAGCTGTTGGCCACATTGGGAGAGTGCTGTTGTCACTCTGTGGCCAGGAACAAAGCCTGTACTGGGTGGAGGTGCTTCTCACCTCCCCCTGCAGGAACTGTAACACCTGGCGGTGAGCGTCAAAGGCTCATGCCTTTTGTTACAGCACCCCAGGACATCCCAGCTAGTGGAGATGCCCGCCCCTCCGGCGACTGCCCCCACTTTTTGCGGCAAGGCTAAAGGAGATAATGAGAAAAACAAGGAGGAGTCACCCACCAGTCAGGACAGCCCCTAAGGTGTCCTGAGCTGAGGTGACCCCTGCCTTTAGAAATCCTCCATCTTGAGATTGGAGGATTCCCTCAATAGGATTAGGGATGTGCCCCCCCCTCCCCTCAGGGAGGAGGCACAAAGAGGGTGTAGCCACTCTCCAGGACAGTAGCCATTGGCTACTGTCCTCCTGACCTAAACACACCCCTAAAATTCAGTATTTAGGGGCACCCAGGAACCCAGAGATCAGATTCCTGCAATCTGAAAGAGATGACGGACTGCTTTGGCACCACTCCTATCGGCCTGCCTCCTGAATCGAAGAAAACTGCAACAGCGACGCATCCAACAGGGACCAGCGACCTCTGAAGCCTCAGAGGACTGTCCTGAAATCTGAAGGACCAAGAAACTCCCGAGAACAGCGGCAATATTCACCTATAGCAACATTTTTGCAACTTTTTAAAAAACTCACTCTTCCTGTCAGAAGCGTGAGACTTCACCCTCTTCACCCGATGCCCCCAGCTCGAGCTCCAGAGAGCCAACACCCCAGGGAGGACTCCCAGGCGACTGCAAACTCGTGAGTAACCTGAGATGACCCCCCTGGATCCCCACAGCGATGCATGCAGAGAGAATCCAGAGGCTCCCGCTGACCGTGACTGCCTGTAACAAGGAACCCGATGCCTGGACCAAGCACTGCACCCGCTGCCCACAGGACCAGAAGGAAATGAACCTCAGTGCGGGAGTGACCATCAGGCCACCCTCTGCCTAGCCCAGTCGGTGGCTGGCCGGAGAAGCCCCCTTGTGCCCTGCCTGCATCGCTAGAGTGACCCCGGGGTCCCTCCATTGACTCCTATACAAAACCCGATGCCTGCTTCGCACACTGCACCCGGCTGCCCCTGTGCCGCTGAGGGTGTGTTTTGTGTGCCTACTTGTGTCCCCCCTAGTGCTCTACAAAACCCCCCTGGTCTGCCCTCCGAGGACGTGGGTACTTAGCTGCTGGCAGATTGGAACCGGAGCACCCCTGTTCTTCATAGGCACCTACGTGTTTTGGGCACCTCTTTGACCTCTGCACCTGACCTGCCCTGTGCTGCTGGTGTGGTAACTTTGGGGTTGACTGGAGCCCCCAACGGTGGGCTGCCTATGCCCAGGAACTTGAACTTGAACTTGTAAGTGCTTTACTGACCTGACAAACTAACCGTTACTTACCTCCCCCAGGAACTGCTGATTTTTGCAGTGTCCACTTTTAATATGGCTTATTGCCATTTTAACAAAACCCGTGTATGTTACTGCTCTAATTCAAAGTTCCTAACTTACCTGTGTGGAGTACCTTGCATTTTATGTATTTACTTCAAATTTTGAACTTGTGGTTTTAAAAATAAATTAAGAAAATATATTTTCCTATATAAAAACTATTGGCCTGGAGTTAAGTCTTTGAGTGTGTGTTCCTCATTTATTGCCTGTGAGTGTGCAACAAATGCTTAACACTACCCTCTGATAAGCTTACTGCTTGACCACACTACCACAAAATAGAGCATTAGAAGTATCTAATTTTGCCACTATCTTACCTCTAAGGAGAACACTTGGACTCTGTGCACACTATCTCTTACTTTGAGATAGTATATACAGAGGCAACGTCCCGCAGGGACCATCACCGTTAGATGTAGAGAAAAAACTCAAGCCTGGTTAATGCTTGCAAGTATTACAAAACTCTTGAGGGGTTATCATTTCAAAAGTCCCATTCAACCTAGGGTGGGGATATTTCAATTCCTTTTTGGGGAGAAGCTGAACTCCGCCTGCAGCTTCCTCTGCACTTTATGATCATTGTGGTGGTGACCCCACACTGCTGGAACCACGATAACGCCAAAACAAGTGACTTTTTCTTCAATAATGCGGGCAAGTCCAGCAGAGCATTATAAGGCACTCCTCTGGGAGCGTGCATATTGAAGGAGCGGCTCTCCCGCTGCCTAGGAGAGACGCTGTGGTTTCCTTTGTTACTTTGTTTTTTCTTTTCATCGGTGGCTTTGCGCCTCGGTTTCATTGTTGCTTGGGGTGTCCGGTCCAGCATGGGCACCACGTGGCCTTTCTCCACATTGGAGAGCAGCTGGGGGGGCCCACCCCGGTTGCTTTCGCTAGCTCCCTGCAGAGCCAGCACCGTTGCGTGCTGCGGCGGGAGACGGCTCTTCACTTGGGTCTGCAGGCTCCAGCAGGTAGATGTGTGTTGTGCTGGGGCCTTGCTGCTCACATGGGGGGGAGTGGAACAGCCCCCTCCTTCTCCAGCTATTGGAGAGAAAGGACAGGATATTGGGCCCCCTCTTCATCTTCATGAGGGGAGAGATGGTGTTCCCCCTAGGCTAGATTCTTTGTCGAGGCACATGGGCAGTTTCACGGGGAGCGTAATTCTGCTCCCTAACTTCTCCTTTGGTTCAGGACCCAGGGATGGGGTCCTGGACCCCTGAGCAGCTTCATGGGAGTGCAATGGTACTCCCTGACTTCATTTTCTATTGCTGGTTCCCAGGGTTGTGGTCCTGGGGAGCGCAACTTCTCTTTGTTGTTGGGGCCAAGGGATGGAGTCCTGGGCCCCCCTCTTTGGTACCGCGGAAGCGCAACTCTGCTCTCTCGCACAAGTCTTCTCACCAGGAGGAATGGGTTGAAATCACTGTTGGAGCCCCATGTGCTTCGTCACTGGTCCTTCCGAGGGTCAAAGATCACCAAACTTTACGTGGGGATATCTTGGACCCGGTTGGGCCATTTTGGAGGGTCTTTGGCTCCTTTTGCTCTTGGTGGCAAGCCCTAGCCGCCTGGAGCACTTTAATCAGACCTCCTGGCCTAAGACGGTGACATATTTTTCAGGGAGCTGGTTTCACGCACTCTCTGCACCAGACTTTCACCTTGCTCACCTTCTAGGCCTCTTTCCTCCCGGCCGAGAACCCAGACTTTCCCCCACTGGTTCTGGGGTCAATAAGAGACAGAGTGCTTGGTCCTAAGGACAGTCAGTGGGATCCTCCTTCATATTGTCCATGGCTTCAGCCTCCGGTCCCAGTGTTCCTCAGCAAAAGTACAACCAAGAGAGAGCTGTCCTCCCTGTGCAAGATCTTTTAAGGGGGGTCGGTAGGTGCCAGCAGGAATATACCTTTCAGCTATTTCAAGATGGCGTCACCCAGGAATCAGTTGCCACAAGTGCTCTGTGAGTCTCAGCTTCACCCCTCCCTGATATCCGTCCCAGGGCCTCCCCCAGCACATCTTCAAAGAAGCCCCCCTATGGCTTGGCCCCTGAGGTCTGGGCTCCCTCCTTTGTTGAGTGGCCCGGGACAGGCCAGGTTTCTGGCACAGGATGGCAGCTTGCTGACTTGTGCAGGGCCATGTTCCTGCAGCTGGAGAGAGCAGCAATTAATCCAGTCCAGCAGGGTCACAAAAGACGGAGGCCCTGATCCTGAGCTGAGTCAGAAAATGATGAAATTCCTGGACGACCCATAAGCTGTACAGATATGCTTTTGTACTCCACAGCAATGTTCTTTTCATATTGATTACAGTGTACATTAGTGCGACTCTGGAGTCTGTGGACCCTAGGGAACTGGAGTTGCTCCCTAGGGCAGCCTTTCCCATTGGAATATAGTGGAGTGTTACTACAGTCAAGACAGTAAAGCACACTGACTTTCCCTTACATGTGTACACCCCAATCATAAGGCCTATCCCAGGTCACCACCCACTTTGCATAGTCCCCTCTGCACCAGGCTACCTGTGCACAGTTCTTGGGCTGAGCATGACAGGAGCCTGGCCTGCGCAGCCCGCATTAGAACGACTTCTAAAAATTACACTAATTTAAACTCTGCTACCCCTAATTTAAACTCCACTACATTAGCTGCATGCAAAGGGCCCAAAATTTGTCTGGTCATTCTACGGAATAGCTCTATGGGTAACTCGTTTGGGCCAAGGGCCTTCCCTGTCTGCAATTGCCCTATTGCTAATGCCACCTCCTCCACTGAGATGTAAGCCTACAGTTCTCTTCTATGATCTGACTGGAGACGTTGCACCAGGCAGTCATTAACAAAATCCAGCACCTCCTCATATGAGGACTGGAGTTTAGTTCTGTAGATTGACTCCATGTAGTCCACAAATGCCTCTGCCACTCACTCACTACCTGTTACCCTGTCTCCAGAATAATCTCTTGCACATATAGTCCCTCCCGCTCCTTGCTCCCTATCCACACCCACACTAGCAGTTTCCCTGCCTTATCCCCAGCCTCATAAAAGCATCTTTGTTGGGTAAGGTACACAGTTTTGACCTCACTCTGGGCCACCAATTAGTATTCTTCCCTGGACAAGTCTTTATTCCTCTTAAGATAGGGGGTAGGGTTTGCTGCATATTATTTCTCTAGCTGCATCAGCCCCTTCCCCAAGTGAGTCAATCTACAAAGTTTTTCCCTTCTATATCCTACTTCTCCTGAGATAATGACTCACCTGATCGTGGCCTTCTAGGCTTCCCACAATGTGATCTGGCTCTTTGCTGTTTCATTGCATTCCCTTAAATAAAACTCGGTGGTCTTGCCCTGTCTCTGGTTTTCCTGTTTGTTAGTGAGAGGCCGGTTTCCATCTTCAGTCCTGGGGTGCCCTTGACCCATCAATGGAGTATGTGATCCTCAGAGGGGAGTGTTACTTAACCCCGCAACAGATATTCAGCCTCAGTAAAGTTGTGCAGTGTGTCACCCTGGGTGAAGAAATAGTCTCATGTAGAGTGCATATCATGTACATGTGAGTGGTATGAGTAGACCCTCTTTTGCCAATGTAGGGCCCTCCAGATGTCACACAAGCCCAGTGCCCATGCAAACCCCACTGCTTCCCCAGGGTTGCCTCTCCTTTGCTTTTAGTGCTCATCCTGCCCAAATGTGTGTCCAGGACTAAATTAAAGTCCCCCCAAGGATTGCAAGAGTCTGTGGTGTAATTGTTAGGATGTTCCATAGCTTTCTCAGCATCGCCAACTGCAATCCCGGTGGGGCGTACACATTTAGTAACAGTGTAGTCCTTCCCTCTCATTCACCCATCAGGGCAGCGTAGCAGCCATTAGTGTCTGTCAACGTGCGGGATAAATAGAATGGCAACGAACTCCTGATAAGAATCGCCACTCTCCTTAAACCCAAGGAGTTGTGCACACAGCATGCCAACTAGTCCCTCCTTTTCCAAGGCTGCGATTCTGGCCATGCAGGAGGTGGGTCTCCTTAAAGTCACTATGTCGTTTTTTTTACTATTGAGGGCCTTGGTGACCAGGGCTTTCTTCACCTTGTTACCCAGCCCATTAACATTCCACATTAGCAACTTCAGATGCGGTGTCTGTGCCATAGCGGCTTCAGGTCAATTAATCTCCCATTTCCACCCTGCTCCCTGGTGTACCTACCCCGCTGTGATGATACTCTGATGCTCTCTGAACTTCCCCACTAACTACTCCCTCCATATCTTGCCATGAGCATGCAACTGACCATCTTTCTTTTCTGGTGTCTTCTTTCTTCACTGCCGTCTTCTCTGTCTTCTTTCTTCCAGCATGGCATCTTCTTACTTCACTGACGTCTTCTTTCTTCGATGCCTTCTTCTCTGTCTTCTTTTGTAAGGCTCTGGGGCTTAGGAGTAAATGCTGGGGATATTTTTCCTACCATATATTTGACAGCCAGGTGGGGAGTGCCATTGTGATCACGTATGGAAGGTTCTGCTTCTGAACTTGGTCTATTTTCAATTTTTCCTCTTGTTTTAGGTTTCGCCTGCATTTGCGTGCATGCTTGCGAAATCTTTTGTTAGTAAAAAAAACTTAAAAGGGGTTTGGAACCAGCCCCTTACTTACTTGAACTGATCACTAGCTTACTCCAACGTCGCTCAGATTTGTTTGCTTTGGATTGGCGAGCACTTTGTCTTCATGTCACTTCCTGTTGTTGTCTTTGTCTTCTTTGTTGATCTTGCCGTCGAGTTGCCTGTGGACCAAGTACTCCTTCCAGTCACTTCCTATTGGACACTTGCCAGTGTCCTTCCTCTGGCCGTGACGCTGAAGGTACTTCTTTTTCTTCTTCCATGCCATCTTTCTTTTCTGGCGTCTTCTTTCTTCACTGCCGTCTTCGCTGTCTTATTTCTTCGTTGTTGTCTTCTTTTCTCTTCCAGCATGCCGTCTTCTTACTTCACTGACTTCTTCTTTTTTCAACGCCTTCTTCTCTGTTTTCTTTCATCATTGCTGTCCATCTTTTTTCTTTCTGCATTTAGCCTTCTGTCTTCGCTGTCTTCTTTATCGCATTCTGTCTTCTCAGGTCTGCACCCCTCTCAGGTCTTCTGTCGTCTCACGCCTTCTGTATTCTGCCGTCTGCTGTCTTCTACCATCTTCTGTCTTCTTCCATCTTTTGTCTTCTCATGCCTTCTGTCTTTTGTCTTTTTCCACCTTTTGCTTTCTGCCGTCTTCCCATCGTCTGTCTTCTGCTATCTTTTGTCTTCTTCCGCCTTCTGTCTTCTGCTGTCTTCTCCCATCTTCTGTCTTCATCCGTCTTCTGTCTACTGCTGTCTTCTGTCTTCTTTCTTCTTTCTTCTAACATGCATGCCAATATGTTTCACCTTTGTGTTTTTTTAAGTAACTGGCTCAGAATTATTATACAATAACAATTTTAATTTATGAAAACAAACATTATTATAAAATTTCTCTAATATTTGTGAGCCAGTTACATGGAAAAAAAGGCAAAGGCGAAACCCATTGACTTTGCCAATGCTTGTTATTATCCGTGATTACTTGCACGGAAATGTCTGTCATGTAAATTTGCCTTCTTTTGGTGAATGCAAAAGGCATGTACCCATTGGACTAATAAGTGTAATGCTGAAACTCTAGCACAGTATTTTGTTTTGTTCTGTGGATTGTTTATTTAAAAATCAATAACATACAGTTTAAAAAAAAGCATTGGATCCATTCGATGAATCTTAATAAAACTTTCCAAAAAAGGTTAATCCACCTCAGATCCGTCCTGGAAAGTTTTGAGGTGATCCATAAGGCGAGGGTTGAGAAAAAAGGGGGGTCCCAATACACAAAAAGTGCCTGCATTTTCCATAGACTTCTTTAAGATGGGCTACAGCAAAAACTGCTTAATGGAATTACACCACATTTTAGCAGGAAGCTAGATCTTAGTCCACAGATTGTGCTTTTTGTGATTTGTTGTAAATCTGTTCAGTAATTCTGAGAAATTAAGGGTCAAAGATAATTGCATATTTTGGCAGTTGTGTCCATCTTGAGAGAGTCTCACAAGAGTATCAATTTACAAATAGAGCGCTCTGATTGGCCTAGGGAGCTTTAGTTCCCTTAGGCCATCTCGGCTGCCAGCAACATGAGAACATTTTTGCTGGCAGCCTTTACAGAACTCAGGGACTTAGTGCCCTGTCTTAAAGTTAAAAAAACAAATAACATTAGGACGCAGGGTAGGGATGCCCTGCCCCCTAGACTCCATGGTGCAACCCAGAGGGACCCTCCCTTGGGCCAAAATGAAAAAAAGGAAATAAAATGCAACAATCTCTAAAGACTCTTATGGGATCTGATAAAAAACCACCCAATTGCAGATGGGCTGCATGCATTGGTTTATGCCCCGGGGAGCAACACTCCGAGGGTGTACAGCACCCGCCCCATGCCTGCAAATGACCCGGGTAGCTCACTCCTGGGCCTGACATATTATGTATGGGGGGACACGTGCCCCCCTGGCCATCGGAGGCCGTGGTGGCCCACCCTGGGTCAACATCTTATTAAATGGGGAGGGGGCTGCATGACCCTCCTCCTTGAGGCTCTAAGGGCCCAGGGGAGCCCACCCCAAGGGCTTATTACTTTAAGGAAAGGGGGCCGGGTAGTGGTGCGGACAGGAAAATCTATGTTTTTCAAAACATTTACCAAGCAGGAGCCATCACTATGTCCACTCCCACTGGGCGAGAGCTATAAAAATGTTTCTGCCCGCAGGGAGCAGACTTTAGATCTGTTTCCCTGCCAGCAGTGATGAAGGCAGGGAAACAGATCAAAATATTAGTCCAACTCGTAGGAAAGAGCATTAGAAGTTGCTCCCTGTGGCCTGGAGCAGTGCTGGCTCTGGCTGTATGTGTGGGCCGGCCGGGGTTCCTAGGGCCTTTGGGCTCCACCCACCCCCACATTGAGACTATGTTAAGGCACCCACCTTTACATTTGAGGGTCCCAGGGAATGGGGGGCAAAATTAGCCCAAGGAGGGGGGCCATGTTCCCCTCTTCCCCCTACAGAATGTCACCGTGCCCCAGTGGATGATGTACCCAGTTTGAATTCGGCCTGGGGAAGGGGACTATGTTCTCCCCTCTCCCTACAAAATGTCACTAAATGTCACCGGTGCCAATGTGTGCTTGGGGAGTAGGGCTAAGTGCCCCCTGAAAATATCACTGGGCTCTAGGTGATAGGGTCCTTGGGGTGAAATAGGCCCAGAGATGGGGCCATGTGCCCTCCTTCCCCTAAAATCTAAACCGGACCTCTGAGGATGGGGTCACTGGGGCCAAATGTGTCCCGGGGAGGGTTGCTGCATGCCACCTTCCCCTGCAAATATCATCAGCCCTCAGGAGATGAGGTGTCTGGGGCCAAAATCAGCCCCCTCCCTCTAAAATCTATATTGGGCCCCAAAGGATGAGGACCCAATGGGGTCGCCGAGTGACTGCAGGTGGCTGAGATTAATTCAAATGTTCCATCCATCACCTTCATTGTTTTGCATTTGACACCCTAAGTGCACTGGTGTGCACAGATGTGGTTCCCGGGTTCACTGTGCCACTGGAACTAAGCTATACCTGGCAAAAAAGCCCATAACAGTGGTGAAATTTATCCTAGATTGTTTGTGTTCAGGGAGGACCTGGCCTGGCAGTTTGAGCTGGACTGCTCTCATGAGGGGCAGGGTCAAGACTGATTTCCATATGGCTGGGACCAAACTGAGGTGGCATAGTGGGTGAAAAACAATGGCTTGGGATGCTGCCTGAGCAATTGCCAGTGGCTGAGATGAATTCAAGCACTCCATCCATCACCTTGTTGTTTTTGCATTTGATGCCTTAAGTGCACCGAGTATATCCAGACCTGGGTCACAGGCTCACTGTGCCACTGGAAGCAATCTATACCCAGCTGAAGAGCCCATAACAAGGGTCAAACTGGTCTTGGGTTGGGTTGTTTGTGTTCCGATTCATGGAGTACCTAGCCAGGCAGTTTGGGCTGGAATGTTCCTATGACGATCTGGGTCAAGACGGATTTGCATATGGCTGAATCCAAACTGAGGTGGCATGGTGTGCGAAAAACAGTGGATTGGGATGCAGCCACAAGTGGGTACCAGTGGCTGAGTTTGATTTGAGCATTCCATCCATCACCTTGTTTTTGCATTTGATGCCCTATGTGCACTGGGTATGCCCATCTGTGGGTTCCAGGCTCACTGTGTCACGGGAACTGTAGGAACGTAGCCTTTTTCTGGCATGGTTACCCCCTCTTTTGGCCTGTTTGTGAGTGTGTGTCAGTGTGTTTTTACTGCTGGCCAGGACCCCAGTGCTCATAGAGAAAAACCTATATTTCAGTGTGTTTTGCCTGCCTCACTAAGATCGTGCTAGCCAGGACCCCAGTGCTCATAGTTTGTGGCCTAATGTGTATGCCTGTGTAGTGCCTAACTGTGTCACTGAAGCTCTGATAACCAGAACCCCAGTGTTTATGCTCTCTCTGCTTTTACATTTGTCACTGTAGGCCAGTGACTTCAATTGGTATACTGGACCTCCCTTATAAGTCCCTAGTATATGTTACCTAGGTACACAGGGCATTGGGGTTCCAGGAGATCCATATGGGCTGCAGCATTTCTTTTGCCACCCATAGGGAGCTCAGACAAACCCTCACACAGGGCTGCCATTGCAGCCTGCGTGAAATAGTGCACACACTATTTCACAGCCATTTGCACTGCACTTAAGTAACTTATAAGTCACCTATTTGTCTAACCTTAACTTGCTGAATGTTAGGTGCAAAGTTACTAAGTCTGAGGGCACCCTTGCACTAGCAAAGGTGCCCCCACGTAGTTCAGGGCTATTTCCCCAGACTTTCTGAGTGCGGGGACGCCATTACACGCGTGCACTACATATAGGTCAGTACCTATATGTATCTTTACAATGGTAACCCCGAATATGGCCATATAACATGTCTAAGATCATGGAATTGTCCCCCCATCCCAAATCTGGTATTGGGGAGCCAATTCCACGCATCCGTGGTGCTCCACCATGGACCCCCAGTACTGCCAAACCAGCTCTCTGAGGCTTGCACTGCAGCTACAGCTGCTGCCACAGACCCTCACAGACAGGGTTCTGCCCTCCTGGGGTCTGGGCAGCCCAGTCCCAGGAAGGCAGAACAAAACATTTCCTCTGAGAGCAGGGTGTTACACCCTCTCCCTTTGGAAATAGGTGTTACAGGCTGTGGAGGGGTAGCCTCCCCAGCCCCTGGAAATTCTTTTAAGGGCACAGATGGTTCCCTGCTTGCATAAACCAGTCTACACCAGTTCAGGGACCCTTTCTCCTCTGCTCTGGTGGGAAACTGGACAAAGGAAAGGGGAGTGACCACTCCCCTGTCCATCACCACCACAGGGGTGGTGCCCAGAGCTCCTCCAGTGTGTCCCAGACTTCAGCCATCTTGCTTTGCAAGGTGTGGGGGCACTCTGGAGGGTTCTGAGTGGCCAGTGCCAGCAGGTGACATCAGAGACCCCTCCTGATAGGTCCATACCTGATAAGGTAGCCAATTTCCCTCTCAGGACTATTTAGGGTCTCTCCTGTGGGTTCTCTTCAGATTCTGCTTGCAAGTTTCCTTCAGGAATTCTCTGCAACAACGTCAGCATCCTCTGACCTCGGATCAACCGAAGCCTGCTCCAAAAAACGCTGTAACTGCAACAAAGTGTCTACAAGAGATACTTTTCTTCAGCAACCTCAGCTCCAAGTCAGCAACTGCAACAGTTTCATCAGTGTGCACTCTCTGGGGACTTCCTGTCTTCATCCTGCACCAGAAGAACCAAATAAATCTCCTGGGGAGTGACAGAATCACTCCCCTGCTCCAAGCAGGCACCTTCCAAGGCGACAATTGGTACCCTGGGGCCCCTCTCACGGTGACGAGCGTGCTCCTAAAGACACAGAGGGTGGACATCATTGACATAGACTGTCCTGAGGTCCTGCTGATGCAATTTGAGGAGGTAAGACTTTGCCTTCCCCGAGAACTGTGTTTTGTGTCTTCTTCACCTCCTGAGGTCTCTGTGCACTCTTTGCTAAATCCCTTTGTGCACAGCCTGTCCCAGGTACCCAGCACTCCACCCTGCGATGCTCAACTCGCTGAGTTGTTCTCTGACCTTCTTTTGTTGTGCTGCATCAACTGTGTTTTGCACCTCCTTCAAACTCAGAACCTGCAGCTTCAGGGGGTGCTGGCTGGCATCCTGAGGGCTCTCTAAAGGTCTGAGAGCCCCCTCTTCCTCCTCTCATAGAGTTGAGGCCCCCAGGTCCCTCCTGGGTCCATCCAGTGCAATTTTGATGAAAAATGAACTTTTGCCGTAGCCAAGGCTTGTTTGCACCTTCCAACACAAAATCTTATCTACAACGATCTTCACGCCGTGGAACATCTTTTTGGGACATCTTTTTCATTATGTAGGAACACACTGGCATCTTCCTAGAGTGCATTTCTGCAGTCTTCTACTAACTGGGAACTCTTCCTTTGCACCCTCTTCTGGGTTGGCAGGGGCTCCTGTCCTTCCTGGAACTTCTTTTGACTTCTGTACTTGGTCCCCTTCCTTTGCAGGTCTTCAGGTCCAATAATCCAGCAGTTGTTCTTTGCAGACTTGGTTGGCTGCTGCAAAGTCCCAAAAACGAGGTTAGTGTGTCCTAAGGAAACTTGCAGTACTTTACTCCTGCTTTTCTGGGCTCTGGGATGGGGTAATTTACTTACCTTTACTGTATTCTTACTCTCCCAGCTATTCTGCACACACTACACTTGTCTAGGGGGGAATTTGTGATTCACATTCCACTTTTTTAGTATATGGTTTGTGTTGCCCTGACCTATTTTCTCCCATTGCATTCTAAGGGATTTCCTACTGTTTGCAGTGTTCTATGAATATTTACTTGCCTAATTTTGGTGTCTAGTGTATATATTGTGTATAATACTTACCTCCAGAAGAAGTATTGTCTCTAAGATATTTTTGGTACTTTGTCACCCAAATAAATACCTTCATTTTTGGTAACGCTGAGTATTGTCTTTACTTGTGTAAAAGTACTGTGTAACTATAAGTGGTATTGCATGAGCTTTGCATGTCTCCTTGTTCAGCCTAAGCTGCTCTGCTATAGCTACCTCTATCAGTCTAAGCTGCTAGAACACTACTACATTCACTAACAAGAGATAACTGGACCTGGTGTCAGGTGTAAGTACCCAAGGTACACACTACAAACCAGGCAAGCCTCCTACAGGAAGCAAGCTATGCCCAGCTGAAAAGCCTATTACTAGGACAAAACAGGTCCTGGGTTGTTTGTGTTCTGGTTCAGGAAGGGCATGGCCTGGCAGTTCTGGTTGGACTGTTCCCATGAGGAGTTAATCATGTTATTTGATTTTTGCCTTCCTTCCCCTTATTCTCATAAGGGCCCCATGGGCCCCTAGACAGACACCAACTATGATTTTAATTAATAATAATGAATTCAGTTTTTGTCCGCTCTTCTTCCTCATATGACTGCATCAAGGGCCTGGAGGGGCATCAATTTTGTTTTTTATTAATTGTTTTAGTATTTATATTACGTGTATGGTAATGATGGATATTATGATGTACTGAAGCATTGCTAAGTCTCACTCTTGTCCTTATTATTTATTACTGTCAGGGGTACAAGAGGCTACTGAATGAGAAAGAAAGAAGTCTCTACACTTACACTGAAGTCCAGTGACCTCTCTTCTAAGTTCCTCATCTCGTGCTGCTTGCCATATAAGAAGGAAAGAAGATGTCCCCAAAGAAGAAAATTCTTGCCAAGAAAGTGGCCAGGAAGGCGACGATGTCTGTTGCCACCACTAGGATCAAGCCTTCATCCTTTTCTCAGCAAAACCCTCCTCTGATTAGAAAAAGGCTGAGAGGAGGAACAACTCCTAGATCTATAATGGCATCACCTCCACCAAAACAGAAGCATAAGTCTCTAAACGCTGCAGTGACTGCAGTCATGGCTGACAACAGTGAGTCTGAAATTTGGCCCGGCAGCAAAGCAAATGTATTTTTCATGGTTTTTTTCTTATTTCTAACAAGTTATATTTTTATATGTAACTTTGCATCCGTTACAGACTATCAATAACATTTCAACACTCATGGACATACAGGGGGTCATTCTGACCTCGGCGGTAAAAGCCGCTTACCGCCAGTCAGAAGGCCGCCACAATACCACCGCGGCCGCGGTCAGCCGCCACGGACATTCTGACCCACAACTGCAAAACCTCCAAAAATCCGCCCTCCACTGCAGTCCGCCACATCAGCGGCCAGCGGTAAACTGGAGAAGACCAAACCTCCACCGCCACGCCAACAGAAATACGCCCATCCCACTATGACCCGCAAATCCACGCGGCGGTCATTCAACCGCGGTATTCCATTGGCGGTACACACCGCCGCGGTCAAAATACACACACCTTTACAAACCCCTACCACATTGGACAATTTGAAAGGCACACACCTGAAACACATACACACACCACTCCCACACATCCAATACCATATAAAACACACACCCACATCACCCACAAACCCCTACCAACAAAAACCAGAGACGAAGGAGAGAGAGACACATCAGAGAATAAATAGCCAGACACACAGAGGCACACCACAACATCACACACACCACATAGAAGCACAAAGCACCACACACCAACACACACATCATCACATACACCACCCCACACCTCATACACACCACCCCATGGCACCACAAAGGCACCCACACTTTTCGGACCAAGAACTCCGGGTCATGGTGGAGGAAATCATAAGAGTGGAACCCCAGCTCTTCGGCTCACAGGTTCAGCACACCACCATAGCAAGGAAGGCGGAGCTCTGGCAGCGGATCGTGGACAGGGTCAACGCGGTAGGACAGCATACCAGAAATCGAGAGGACATCCGCAAACAATGGAACGACCTACGGGGGAAGGTGCGCTCGATTCTCTAGCGACACAACATCGCAGTGCAGAAGACTGGCGGGGGACCCCCACCCACTCCACCTGAATTCACAACATGGGAGCAAGAGGTACTAAACATCCTGCATCCTGATGGCCTCGCTGGAGTACACGGAGGAATGGACTCTGGTAAGTACAAGGCCAACCACTTCACCCCCCCCCCAGCATGCTAACCCCCACCCTCACCCCCAACCCCCCAGCACACATCCTCCATGAGAATGTCTCTCCAGCACAACCCACCCAACACCAACCCCTGCATGCCATCCCCAAACTATGGACACCCATCACCTAAGCATGACCACTGCACATACCCATCCCCCCCCCACAAAACACCCTCACAACACCTCCCCCAAGGGAATGCCAGCACTGGGGGACAAGGGCACCCATAAAACGCAAGCTAATGCACACACAGAAACAATAACCATACCCTCTTACCCCATGCAGGACCCGAACGACAACACACCGGTCAGGAGGGACCAGAAATGTCCATCCCACCCCCGGAACAGGCCCCTAGTGATGACAGCAGCTCTGTCGACCTGGAACCTGACGACCAGCCCGGACCATCGGGGACCTCTGGGCAGTCGGTTCCCCTCACCCAGACACAGGCCACTGCAGACCCAACCCCCTCTGGGAACAACAGCACAGCTCCCACCCAGCGGGCCCATGCCTCTGTCTCTAGGACAGGTCAAGCAGCGGTGTGTCTACCACTACAGGGCCCCCAGGGTAACCCACCAACCCAACAACAACAAGGACCTGGGGGCAGTGGGAGTGGGCACACCGTCCAGGGGACAGAGGCCCAGGGAAACAGGGCAACTCGGAGGGCTGCTGTGCGACAGGGGGGGGAGGAGAGGCCCAGGGAACCCACTCTCCAAGAGGCCCTCACCACCATCATGGCAGCCTACCACCACTCACAAGAGACGATGGCGACGGTACTGGCCAGGTTCCAGGAGATCCAAGCACAGCAGGAGCAACGCTACATGGGGTTCAGCGACCAACTCACCAACATCTCAACCGCTATGGGGAGCATAGTCCAGGCCCTGAACCGTATAGAGGACACGTTTCGGGACCATGTGGCATCACACAGGGCCCCTGTCACTAGCCAGGAACAGGAACAGCCTACCACCTCCGCCGGCGCTAGTGGACAGGAGGCCCCACCACAACGACAGCCCACCAGAACCCCACCTCCTGCTGAACAACAACCACCCCGCAAAAGGAGCCTGAGATCAAAAAAACCGACAGAGTAGGATGTCAAGACCCCCGCCAGCATCACATACCCCCTGAAGTCCTCCCACTGTTCCACATTGCCACCCTGTCAAACCTTGAACTGCCCCTGCTCCATCCTGCCACAGGCATATGGACAATGCACCTGTGAGACTGAGAACTGGACTCTGCCATGGACATTACTCCACCCCCACCTATCACTGTTTCACTATCATGTACCAAAATCTATGCACTAATAATAAATCACACATTGCACTGAAATCAATCAGGACTCAGCCTGTCTTATTTACAAATGTATGACACATTACATATCAATTACGTATTTTTAACATTGTGAATTATACATACCGAGGTAACTTAGCATTAGTCCATGGGCCAACCAAGCCGAGGTCACGCAGTGGCTCATACAGCACAGAAAAGGGAAGGGAAAATCAAACATCATGTTTATAGTTCTGGGGGGAAATCAACAAAGTTGAGATGCAGGAGGCTTTCAGGAAATGTAAAATGGCATGGGTGATTATTACCTGTGTGCTATTGGAAATACTGTTCTATTACTCTGTCCCTGTTGTCTGTGTCGTCCTCTGAGTCTTCCTCCTATTCACTCTCCGCAGGCTCCACAGCTGCTTCAACACCACCATCTGCACCATCCTCCTGCAGGAAAGGAACCTGACGTCGCAATGCCAGATTGTGAAGCATACAGCAGGCCACGATGATGTGGCACACCTTCTTTGGTGAGTACATCAGGGATCCCCCTGTCATATGCAGGCACCTAAACCTGGCCTTCAGGAGGCCAAAGGTCCTTTCGATGATCCTCCTAGTTCGCCCATGGGCCTCATTGTACCGTTCCTCTGCCCTGGTCCGGGGATTCCTCACTGGGGTCAGTAGCCAAGGCAGGTTGGGGTAACCAGAGTCACCTATTAGCCACACACGTTGTCTCTGTAGCTGCTCCATCACATAGGGGATGCTGCTATTTCGCATAACATACGCGTCATGCACTGACCCTGGGAACTTGGCATTTACATGGGAGATGTACTGGTCAGCCAAACAGACCACCTGGACATTCATCGAATGATAACTTTTTCTGTTTCTGTACACCTGCTCATCGTCTTTTGGGGGTACCAAAGCCACATGGGTCCCATCAATGGCACCAATGATGTTGGGGATATGTCCAAGGGCATAGAAATCACCCTTCACTGTAGGCAAGTCACCCTCCTCTGGGAAAATGATGTAGCTCCGCATGAGTTTCATCAGGGCAGACAACACTCTGCTCAAAATCTTTGAAAACATAGGCTGAGACATTCCAGATGACATGGCCACTGTTGTCTGGAATGACCCACTTGCCAAAAAATGGAGGACGGACAAAACCTGCACCAGAGGGGGAATCCCTGTGGGTTGGCGGATGGGGGACATCAGGGCTGGCTCCAGCTGGGCACACAGTTCATGGATAGTGGCACGGTCAAGTCTGTATCGAAGTATTATATGGCGTTCTTCCATTGTCGACAGGTCCACCAGCGGTCGGTACACGTGAGGATTCGTCCTTCTCCTCGCAAGTCCCAGCGGACGGTGCCTAGGAAGGACAACATGGAGCACAGAGTCAGGCAAACCACAGGTACGTACAGACAGCTTGCACAGTTAAAGAATGGCAATGGGTTGAAAGGCGTGTATGTGTGGCAATGCAAGGCCTAGGCCTGTGTGTCGCAGTCAAAATTAAGCCATGTAGGCCCTTGAAATGGCGGCTGCCTGACCTGTGAAGTGGGACAATGGGATGTGAGGTCAATGCGCTGGCGGGGCACACCGTGGCGGTAGGCGGTCGAAGACCGCGGCGCAAAGCTGCATTGGTTAACATTGAAGCCTATGGGTTCAGGAGCCAATGACGATGTGCGCCGGCGGTCGCGGTACGGACCGCTGCGGTACGCACCGCCGCGGGCGTGACCGCCATTTCCTAGCTGATTGATCACTCGAGACCTGATCATCCACAGGAGAGGACCTATACTGCAAGTGCTGCTGTGACCTCGGTCTGGAAGTGACAATGGCTGCTGCGACTGGGGAAAGGGCCCCTGCCTTCATGTCTGAAGAGTTGGAGAAGCTCGTGGATGGGGTCCTCCCCCAGTATGCGCTACTCTACGGTCCTCCAGACCAACAAGTGAGTACACCGGGTGCACATGGAATGGGCTATGCCTGTGTGGATTGGGGTGGATGTAAGTTGGTGGGGTGGGGGGCGAATGAGGAGTGCAACGCACGACAGATGAGAGCATGTGCCATATGGCAAAAGTTGGTGGGGGGGGCCAATCACATCTAACATGCAGGTAATTGATGATTTCCTCCTTTCCACCCTGTACATGTCAAATAGGTCAGCGCCCATCAGAAGATCGAGATTTGGCGTGCCATCGCCAAGGAAGTCCGGAACTTGGGGGTCCACAACAGACAGGGCACCCACTGCCGCAAGAGGTGGGAGGACATCCGCCGCGGAACAAGGAAGACCGCAGAAACACTGCTGGGGATGGCCTCCCAACCTAGGAGGGGTGCCAGTCGCACCATGACCCCCCTGATGTCCCGGATCCTGGCGGTGGCCTACCCTGAATTGGATGGGCGCTTTAAGACATCACAGCAGACACAAGGGGGTGAGTATCAGCACATTCTCCTATCTTTCTGCGCAGTGGAGGCGTCTGGGTGGGGGAGGAGGGCTGTGGGTGACATTAGGCCAGGGCGCTTTCTGTAGTGTAGTCCTCTCCCTTAGGCATGGTCCTGTGCCCCCGGCCCCCACCTCTGTAGGGTGACAAGTACAGCCATTGATGGTCCAGCATCACCCATGTGCGCGTTTGACGTCTCTTGGCCTGTTGTCCTAGTCAGTAGTACTGAGTAGTGTACCCCGAATGCGCGGCTTAGTGCATGAGGCTCCTGTGTCTGTCCTCTCCGCCAACGGTGTTGACATTGCATGCACTCAACCTGGTCTTCTTTGTTCCCCCCCCACCCTTTCTGTTCATCTTCTTGTGCATGTGTGCATTAGCATCATCAGGCGGAGGAGATTTGGCATCGGTGCACGAGGGAGCTGCAGGACACAAGGCCCCGGTGGGCCCAGGAACAGACACCGAGGGCACCAGTGATCCGGAGGGCGAGGGGAGCACCACGACGGGGACCGCTGGTGAGAGCAGCGACAGCGACACGTCCTCGGATGGGAGCTCCCTAGCGGTGGCGGCAACATCCGGGCCCCCGCCTCTACAGGTACAGCCGCCACCCAGCGCACCAGCACCGCCCTCCCAGCAGCCCCTCAGCCTACGCTCCGTGCCCGCTCGCCCAGGAAGGCGCGCGTCTCCTTCGCCCCAGGCACCTCAGCCCCTGCCCCTGTTGCCCCTGCTGCCCTCAGTGCGGAGCTCATTGACCTGGTGAGGACGCTCATTGTTGGGCAGACGACCCTTTTGAATGCCATCCAGGGTGTGCAAAGGGAGGTGCAACAGAGCAATGCGTACCTGGAGGGCATTCATTCGGGTCAGGCTGCCCATCAACGAGCGTTCACTGCTCTGGCCTCAGCACTGACGGCAGCCATTGTCCCTGTTTCCAGCCTCCCTCTTCTTACTGCCTCCAGCCTGTCTCTGTCTCCTGTTCCTCAGCCTATCCCATCCACACCATCAGACCAGCCTGCACACACCTCAACACCCAAGAGCAGCTCATCCAGACACAAGCACCACAGATCCCACAAACATTCACCCAAGCAACACCCAGATGCAGACATTCCAGCAGTCACAACCACCTCTGTGTCCCCCTCCTCCTCCTCTCCCTCCTCCCTCCCTGTGACGTCTACACTCACACCTGCATGCACACCAACATCAGCCAGTGCTTCCATCACCACCTCACCCTCCAGTACAGTCCACACTCGTGCAGTCACCACCCCCACTGCCATTTACACGTCCCCTGTGTCCTCTCCCACTGTGTCTGTCACCCCCTCTTCCAAGACACACAAACGCAGGCAGACACCCACCCAACAGCCATCCACCTCACGTCAGCCTACAGCACCAGCACCTTCACCCAATGACAGCACACCTGACTTTCCTACAACCACATCCTCTTCCTCCACTCCCATCACCACTTCTCCTACCCTTTACCTTGGCCCTAAAAAGCTTTTCCTGGCTAATCTTGACCTCTTTCCCTCCGATGAGCTCCCCCCTCCATCTGCAAAGAGTCCCAAGAGCACCGCAGCCACCACCAGCCCAGCTTCGAGTGTCACTGTTGTGCATGGGTTCTGGAGTCCACCCTTTGCCAGCAGTGACACATCGATCAGCAGCAAGGACACGTCCAGCGCCCCCCCCCGGCAAGAGGACCCGCAAAAACAAGGGCCGCCGTGCGAGGACTGACAGGCCTGCCCCCAAGGAGCAATGTGCGGCCACTTCACCAGCCACACCATCTAGGGGAGGCAAGGGCCCGAGAGCCCCATCAAAGGAGCGGAAGGGCAGCAGGAGCGCGGAGAAGGTGGACCCCACATGTCACATCCCAGCTGGGAAGGAGGACACTAAAGAGGCCAGGAGTCCGTCCCCGAAGGGTCCAGAAACGTCACGGTCCGAGGGCGACTGAGCAGGGAGTCCAGGCCAGGTCTGGCTCCCTTGACCTGCTGGATGAGCACCGCTGAACAGGGCCCGCGGTGCAGAAGAGCACCGCTGAACAGGGCCCGCCGTGGAGAAGAGCACCGCTGAACAGGGCCCGCGGTGCAGAAGAGCACCGCTGAACAGGGCCCTGCCGTGAAGATAGGCACCGCTGAACAGGGCCCGCGGTGCAGAAGAGCACCGCTGAACAGGGCCCGCCGTGGAGAAGAGCACCGCTGAACAGGGCCCGCCGTGGAGAAGAGCACCGCTGAACAGGGCCCGCGGTGCAGAAGAGCACCGCTGAACAGGGCCCCGCCGTGAAGATAGGCACCGCTGAACAGGGCCCGCCGTGCAGAAGAGCACCGCTGAAGAGGGCCCGCCGTGCAGAAGAGCACCGCTGAACAGGGCCCGCCGTGCAGAAGAGCACCGCTGAAGAGAGCCCCGCCGTGAAGATATGCACCGCTGAACAGGGCCCGCCGTGCAGAAGAGCACCGCTGAACAGGGCCCCGCCGTGAAGATAGGCACCGCTGAACAGGGCCCGCCGTGTAGAAGAGCACCGCTAAACAGGGCCCCGCCGTGAAGATAGGCACCGCTGAAGAGGGCCCCGCCGTGCAGAAGAGCACCGCTGAAGAGGGCCCCGCCGTGAAGATAGGCACCGCTGAAGAGGGCCCGCCGTGAAGATAGGCACCGCTGAAGAGGGCCCGCCGTGAAGATAGGCACCGCTGAACAGGGCCCGCCGTGCAGAAGAGCACCGCTGAAGAGGGCCCCGCCGTGCAGAAGAGCACCGCTGAAGAGGGCCCCGCCGTGAAGATAGGCACCGCTGAAGAGGGCCCCGCCGTGAAGATAGGCACCGCTGAAGAGGGCCCCGCCATCTCAATGACCGCTCCGCTGGGCCTTTCTTCTCAAGCACCGCTCCGCTGGGCCCTTCATCTCAAGCACCGCTCCGCTGGGCACCGCCGTCTCAAGCCCCGCTCCGCTGGGCCCTTCTTCTCAAGCACCGCTCCGCTGGGCCCTTCTTCTCAAGCACCGCTCCGCTGGGCCCTTCATCTCAAGCACCGCTCCGCTGGGCCCTTCTTCTCAAGCACCGCTCCGCTGGGCCCTTCATCTCAAGCACCGCTCCGCTGGGCACCGCCGTCTCAAGCACCGCTCCGCTGGGCCCTTCTTCTCAAGCACCGCTCCGCTGGGCCCTTCTTCTCAAGCACCGCTCCGCTGGGCCCTTCATCTCAAGCACCGCTCCGCTGGGCACCGCCGTCTCAAGCACCGCTCCGCTGGGCCCTTCTTCTCAAGCACCGCTCAGCTGGGCCCTTCTTCTCAAGCACCGCTCCGCTGGGCCCTTCATCTCAAGCACCGCTCCGCTGGGCCCTTCTTCTCAAGCACCGCTCCGCTGGGCCCTTCATCTCAAGCACCGCTCCGCTGGGCACCGCCGTCTCAAGCACCGCTCCGCTGGGCCCTTCTTCTCAAGCACCGCTCCGCTGGGCCCTTCTTCTCAAGCACCGCTCCGCTGGGCCCTTCTTCTCAAGCACCGCTCCGCTGGGCCCTTCATCTCAAGCACCGCTCCGCTGGGCCCTTCATCTCAAGCACCGCTCCGCTGGGCCCGCCGTCTCAAGCACCGCTCCGCTGGGCCCTTCATCTCAAGCACCGCTCCGCTGGGCACCGCCGTCTCAAGCACCGCTCCGCTGGGCCCTTCTTCTCAAGCACCGCTCCGCTGGGCCCTTCTTCTCAAGCACCGCTCCGCTGGGCCCTTCATCTCAAGCACCGCTCCACTGGGCCCTTCTTCTCAAGCACCGCTCCGCTGGGCCCTTCATCTCAAGCACTGCTCCGCTGGGCACCACCGTCTCAAGCACCGCTCCGCTGGGCCCTTCTTCTCAAGCACCGCTCCGCTGGGCCCTTCTTCTCAAGCACCGCTCCGCTGGGCCCTTCATCTCAAGCACCGCTCCGCTGGGCCCTTCTTCTCAAGCACCGCTCCGCTGGGCCCTTCATCTCAAGCACCGCTCCGCTGGGCACCGCCGTCTCAAGCACCGCTCCGCTGGGCCCTTCATCTCAAGCACCGCTCCGCTGGGCCCTTCTTCTCAAGCACCGCTCCGCTGGGCACCGCCGTCTCAAGCACTGTTTATGGTTCACTGTGCCCACCATGCCTCCTCCTTGACCAGTGGAGACTGTCATCCACCTGATGGACTGTGGCTTTGCACTCCCCAGGATGGTACAGTGGCAGCCCACCCACTGTAGAGACATTGAGAGACTGTGGCTTTGCACTCCCCAGGATGGTACAGTGGGCAGCCCACCCACTGTAGAGACATTGAGAGACTGTGGCTTTGCACTCCCCAGGATGGTACAGTGGGCATGGTGGCTCCTCGTGGATCTGGCGTCGTGGACTCATGTGGCTGTGGTGCCCCCCCCCTTCCCTTCCCCCTGAGGTGCCTGTAGTTTTTACATCTGATGCCCCTGCAGTGTTCTCTCCAAAGGACTCAGGTCTCCTGTGTGGGCTTTGCCCTTGTTTCTCAAAACTTTGGCCCACGGACATGATGAATTCGTAGGATGTGCAGGACTTGTTACTTCAGTTATACACTGATGTGTATATCATTTGTTTTCTTGTAAATATCTTTCATGGTTGTACGATAATTTTCAGGAGCTTTTTGGTACATAAATATTTATTCCAAATTTGATTATGCCATAGCATTTTTCAGGGGTGTTTGGGTGGTGTCACTGTGACTTGTTGCTCTGCATTGGTGTGTACATAGTTGGGGGTGGGGGGGGTCGCATATGTGTGTGGCCGTAACCTTTCGTCCTCCCCCTCCCGTGTGTCGTAGGTGCAGTACTCACCGTTGTCGTCTGCGCCGGACTTCGTACTCGTGGTAGATGAGAAGGTAGACGAGAGCAGGTAGGATGTTTAATTTGGGTTCCATGCTGTCCTCCTTCCTCCTGGAGTGCGTAGTGGTGTGCGTTTTTCCGTTCGTAGTCTGTTTCCGCCGTGTTTTTATCGGCGGTGCTCCCGCCCCGGAAAAGGTGGCGGATTGGTGAGTTGTGATAGTGTGGGCGGTACATTGTCTGCCGCCTGGCTGTTGGCGGTGACCGCCGCGCTGTTTGTTTGTACCGCCGTGGCGGTCGGAGTGTTAAAGTGGCTGTCTGTGTTGGCGGTTCCCGCCAGGGTCAGAATTCCATTGTTTTGACCGCCAGCCTGTTGGCGGGTTGGCCGCCGCTTTAACACCGACCGCCAGGGTTAGAATCACCCCCACAGTCTCGAATGCAGTTTCAGGCAAAACAAACATCAAATAACCATTATGAAATCGTACACTAATGAACAGGGCAGTCTCTGGAGGTCTCAGGAGGTATCAATCACCACATTAGTGTCCAATGTTGAGCTACATATGTGTTGCTCCATGAATCCTTAAAGAAAGGGGTCATATAATATGCATTTTCTGAACAGTGACATGTCTGTGTATCGCTGTAGTCCTTCCCGCTCCATCCCTCTCTATCCCCAATACCACACCCCAATTGTGTACCATTCCCCAATATTTCCACTTCTCGGGCTATCATCTGTCTCAGTTCCTCCTTACACATACCTCTGCTATGCTTAATATCTGGCTCATGCGCTCCCTGCCATTGAGTGTCTCCCATACATCCTGTCCATTACATGCAAGCCGCACCCGTGGCATCCCAAATTTGTTTGATGTTTCGCATGCATCACCTGCCCTTGTAAATCTCTCTTTCCATCAACTTGCTTTGTTCCATACCTGTCTACCAGTCACTAAATCACTAAACTAGAGGGAGGGGGGTGGGGGGTAAGGCCCATCTCCTCATTTTGAGCAAGATCCTGCTTGGCCACAATACAAACCATTTTAACCAGAATCTTCTGACTCCATGTTAAATCTGAGGGACCCCAAATGCCCAGTGTGGAAAGTCTGGGCTGCAAATCCAGGGGCATCCTGATTGCACCCTCCAGGGACTCACACACTTACCCCCAGAAGGAGTGCATTTTGGGACAATTGTGTGTGCATTAGTGTGCCCTCCATTACACATCCCCACACGCATATCACATTCTCTGCTCTCCCTATTTTGTGAAGTAAGACCCTCTTGTAATATGCCCTGTGTACTATTTTGAGTAAGATTATGCGGTGGCTTGTGTTTATTGGGACATCTGTGGGGGATTCAAGCACTTTTTCAAGTTCTCTTTGTCCCACTCTCCCACATCCTTTTCTCACTGCCCCTGCAGACATGTCAGGGGGCCCTCTGTATCTCTCATCAGATTGCTGTAAGTGAGTGAGATGAGTATTTTCCAATTGCAGCCATCCAGGAGTCTCCCATCGAGAGGGGAATGTTCCTGGGTTTCTTCCTCACTGGATATGCAATCCCAGAGCACAATGTGCAGCTGTCTGTACCTCAACCATTGTGACACAGGCATCTTATATTCTTCATGCAGATAGTCAAAAGGTACTATGCCATTTGCATCCCAGACATCCACCAGTGCGGAAAGTCCAATTGTGTTTCACCCCTGACAATTCAGTAGTGCAGCATGGTACCTTCTCATAGTGGTGTCTTAGGGGGTCAGCTTTTTATCCACCTTCATTTCCTTGTGTATTCAGCATCAAGTGTCCTTCACAATCCTCATCACAGGGCCCATCTTTGGGTCTAACTCTCCCATGTGTATGGAAATAGCTCCAGTCTCCTATTCCATTCCTATCTAGGCAGAACGTTGGGTCATCCCAGTCCAAATAAACTCACTTATTGACCACTCCAACCTGCACCACCTCATAGTACTTCCTGATGTTTTGGAGGAGAATGCCTCCATCATATTTGCTGGCTGGAAGACCTTCTTTGCGATTGAAGGTTGCCACCACAGCAGAGTTCTGACAATTACATCCACCTTAGTGAAGAGAGTGTCTGGGACCTTATACAGGCACTTTTGAAGGATGTAGAGGAGCCAGGGTAGCGCTGTCATCTTAAACATAGCCGCCTGGCTATAAGAGATTGTGGAAGCATATGCCAGTATTGCACATCTCCTTCCAGTCACTGAACTACAGGAAGCAAATTTGCTCATTCCTGGTGATCCAAATCCCCAAGTATTTGAATCTCAGGGGCTCCACCCATAGTGGAAGAGGCAATGTCCCCATGTTAGAAAATGTGTCATCAGCTGTGTGGCCTGTACAAGTAATGGGTTTACATTTGTCTTCCACCGGTAACCAAATCCTCTATTGCAGCGCTTGAACCTCACAGGGTAGCAAAGCAGAGCAGTCCAAGGTTTACTCAAGGGAGGTGGTGTGGGCTAGAAATCTCCATTCCCCAATACACAAGAATAAAACTCCATAAATAATTGTCCAATCTGTGCTTTTTCTTTTGAAAAAAGAAAAAGTACATTTATTACACACACACACAGCTCAATACTGTGCAACAATTTACAAATGTATTCAAGCTGATGGAATTGCTTTTGGATGACATTGCATAATCGTTCCTAACCACCCCCTGTAGTGGGGTCCAGTACAACAACTTACATGTTGAAACATCCGTTTTTTCCTAAATGCCACGGGTTGAACATAACTTGGAGTAAGAGTACCTAATACCGGCACCAAAGGAAGTAGTGGTCCACCTCATCATTTCAACAAGCATTTCTCCTTCGGAATAAGGGCATTAATTACATATAATCATGACTGAAGGCACCTAGTACTGGCACTAAAGCAGGAACACTTTATTCATGAGTGGCTGTCAGTCTCAATCTGCAATTAAAGCCTTAGCAAGAGCAATGTCGAAGCATGATGGGGAGTGCAGTGTACTCATCATAAATGTCAACACGAATAACACAAATTCCATTTATAATTGCAAGACTTTGCAGTTATATACCTTCAGCCCTAGAGGGTGCTTGCAACATATATAAGAAACAGAATCACAGTTCAGATAAGATTGCATTTTTAGCATAGTCCTAATTCTATAATTATACATGTGTCATTACCACCTTTCAGCCCTAAAGGGTATGTTCCCATATGAACAGTCACATGGCACATATTTAGGCCACAACCCTGTGGCCAGGCACTTTCTTCACAATAGGGACCATCATCGTTAGATGTAGAGCAAAAGCTCAAGCCTGGGGAATGCTTGCAAGTATCACAAAACTGTTGAGGGGTTATCATTTCCAAGTCCCACTCAACCTAGGGTAGAGATATTTAAATTCCTTTTTGGGGAGAGGCTGAACTCCTCCTGCAGCTTCCTCTGCACTTTATAATCATTTTGGTGGTGACCCCACAATCCTGGGACCACGATAACGCCAAAACATGTGACTTGTACTTCAATAATGCGGGCAGGCCCAGCAGGGCATTATAAGGCACTCCTCTGAGAGCGTGCATATTGAAGGACACGCTCTCCCGCTGCTTCAGGAGAGACGCTGTGGTTTCCTTTGTTCATCGGTGGCTTTGCGCCTCGGTTTCATTGTTGCTTGGGGTGTCCAGTCCTGCATGGGCACCACGTGGCCTTTCTCCACTTTGGAGAGCAGCTGGGGGAGCCCACCCTGGTTCCTTTCGCCATCTCCCTGCAGAGCCAGCACCGTTGCATGCTGCCGCAGGAGCCCGCTCTTCACTTGGGTCTGCAGGCTCCAGATGTGTGTAGTGCTGTGGCCTTGCTTCTCACATGGGGGGGGTGCAGCAGCCCCGCCCTTCTCCAGCTATTGGAGACCAATGACAGGATATTTGGCCCCCTCTTCATCTTCATGAGGGGATCAATGGTGTTCTCCCTAGTCTAGATTCTTTCTCGGTGCACCCGGGCAGCTTCACGGGGAGCGTAATGGTGCTCCCTGACTTCTCCTTTGGTTCAGGACCCAGGGATGGGGTCCTGGACCCCTGAGCAGCTTCATGGGGGTGCAATAGTACTCCCTGACTTAATTTTGCTCCTGCTGGTTCTTCGAGTTGTGATCCTGGGCCCCTCAGAAACTTCACGGGGAGCGCAACTTCTCTGTTGGGACCCAGGGATGGGGTCCTGGGCCCCCCTCTTTGATACCGGGGTAGCGCAAATGCGCTTTCTCACACCAGTCTTCTCACCAGGAGGGATGGGTTGAAATCGGTGTTGGAGCCCCATGTGCTTCGTCACTGGTCCTTTCAAGGGTCAAAGATCACCAAACTTTACGTGGGGATATCTTGGATCCCGTTGGGCTATTTTGGAGGGTCTTTGGTTCCTTTTCCTCTTGGTGGCAATCCATAGCCACCTGGAGCGCTTTAATCAAACCTCCTGGCCTAAGACGGTGACACATTTTTCAGGGAGCTGGTTTCATGGACTCTGCACCAGACTTTCACCTTGCTCTCCTTCTAGGCCTCTCTCCTCCTGGCGCAGAACCCAGACTTCCCCTCACTGGTCCTGGGGTCAATCATAGACAGAGTCCTTTGTCCTGAGGACAGTCAGTGGGATCCTCCTTCCAATTGTCCATGGCTTCAGCCTCCGGTCCCAGTGTTCCTCAGGAAAAGTACATCCAAGAGAGAGCTGTCCTCCCTGTGCAAGATCTTTTAAGAGGGGCAGTAGGTGCCAGCAGGAATGCACCCCTGTACCTCACTTCTCTGCCCCTGTTTCAACGTCCCTGCATAGGCTTCTTGGCTACTTCAAGATGGTGTCATCCAGGAATCAGTTGCTCTGTAAGTCTCAGCTGCACCCCTTCGTGATTTCCCTTCCAGGGCCTCCCCCAGCAAATCTTCAAAGGAGCCCCCCCTCTGGCTTGGCCCCTGAGGTCTGAGCTCCCTCCTTTGTTGAGTGGCCCGGGGTAGGCCAGGTTTCTGGCACAGGATGACAACTTGCTGACTTATGCAGGGTCATGTTCCTGCAGCTGGAGAGAACAGCAATTAATCCAGTCCAGCAGGGTCACAAAAGACGGAGGCCCTGATCCTGAGCTGAGTCAGAAAATGATGAAATTCCTGGACGACCCATAAGCTGTACAGATATGCTTTTGTACTCCACAGCAATGTTCTTTTCATATTGATTACAGTGTACATTAGTGCGACTCTGGAGTCTGTGGACCCTAGGGAACTGGAGTTGCTCCCTAGGGCAGCCTTTCCCATTGGAATATAGTGGAGTGTTACTACAGTCAAGACAGTAAAGCACACTGACTTTCCCTTACATGTGTACACCCCAATCATAAGGCCTATCCCAGGTCGCCACCCACTTTGCATAGTCCCCTCTGCACCAGGCTACCTGTGCACAGTTCTTGGGCTGAGCATGACAGGAGTCCTACCTGCGCAGCCTGCATTAGAACGACTCCCCTAATTTAAACTTTGCTACCCCTAATTTAAACTCCACTACATTAGCTGCATGCAAAGGGCCCAAAATTTGTCTGGTCATTCTACGGAATAGCTCTATGGGTAACTCGTTTGGGCCAAGGGCCTTCCCTGTCTGCAATTGCCCTATTGCTAATGCCACCTCCTCCACTGAGATGTCAGCCTACAGTTCTCTTCTCTGATCTGGCTGGAGACGATGCACCAGGCAGTCATTAACAAAATCCAGAACCTTCTCATCCGAGGCCTGGAGTTTGGTTCTGTAGATTGACTCCATGTAGTCCACAAATGCCTCTGCCACTCACTCACTACCTGTTACCCTGTCTCCAGAATAATCTGTTGCACATATAGTCCCTCTTGCTCCTTGCTCCCTATCCACACCCACTCTAGCAGTTTCCCTGCCTTATCCCCAGCCTCATAAATGCATCTTTGTTCGGCAAGGTACACAGTTTTGACCTCACTCTGGGCCGCCAATTAGTATTCTTCCCTGGACAAGTCTATTCCTCTTCAGATAGGGGGTGGGGTTTGCTGCATATTCTCTCTCCAGCTGCATCAGCCCCTTCTCCAAGTTGTAGGAGGCTGGCCTGGCTTATAGTGGGTACCTGATGGTACTTACACCTTGTGCCAGGTCCCGTTATCCCTTATTAGTAGATTAGTAGTGTTCTAGCAGCTTAGGCAGGCTGATAGAGGTAGCTATAGCAGAGCAGCTTTGGCTGAACTAGGAGACATGCAAAGCTCCTACTATACCACTTTTTTTTTTTATATAGGCACTATATCATAAGAAAGTCAGTACTCAGAGTTACTAAAAATAAAGGTACCTTTTTTTAGTAACAATATGCCAAAAATATCCCAGAGGATATACTCCCTTAGGAGGTAAGTAAAATACACAAAATATACACACAAACCAAAATCAGGTAAGTAAAACAGTTAGAAAATAGTGCAAACACTGTAGAATGCAATAGGATGCAATAGGCGTAGTGGCAACACAAACCATACACTGTGAAAGTGGAATGCAAACCACGACTTGACCCCTAGGCTAGTGTAGTGTGTAGAGTGTTGCTGGGAGTGTAAGAAACCACTAAGGGTGTCCAAGATACTTGGGAGAGGAGACAGGGGAGCCCTCAGCAACATAGGGAGCCCATGCACAAGAAGGTAGCACCCACAGAAGTCCTTGAACATGAGTTCAAGAAGTCTGGACATGGCCGTTGTCTCAACACTGCAAAAGAGGGTCCCACAAAGCCGGAGATCAACTCAGGAAGCTGAGCATCACAGGAAAGAGTGCTGGGGACCTAGGCTTGGCTGTGCTTGAAGAATGTTGTTGAAATGTGCACAGAAGCCCTAGCAGCTGCAGTTCACACAGTGCATAGGATTACTGTCTGGAGAGGGGAGGCAAAGACTTACCTCCACAGTTTGACCACTGGACAGTCTGGGTCACTTGGGTCCACAACCTGTGTTCCAGGGGCCATGCTCGTCAGGATGAGCGGGGTCCCAGAGTACCGGTGATACTGAAGTTTGGTGCCTGCTGAAGCAGGGAGAAGATTCAGTCGACCCACGGGAGATTTCTTCTTGGCTTCCATGCAGGATGAAGGCAGGCAGCCCCCAAAGCATGCACCACCAGGAAACAGTTGAGAAATTCAGCAGGATTAAGCGCTACAATGTCACTGGTAGTCTTCTTGCTACTGTGTTGCAGTTTTGCAGGTGTCCTGGAGCAGTCAACGGTCAATCCTTGGCAGAAGTCGAAGAGAGAGGTGCAGAGGAACTCTGGTGAATTCTTGCAAGTCGTTATCTGAGGAAAAGCCCACTGGAGAGACCCTAAATGGCCCTCATAGGAGGATTGGCCACCTAGTCAGGTAAGCACCTATCAGGAGGGGTCTCTGACGTCACCTGCTGGCACTGGCCACTCAGAGGCCTCTAGAGTGCCCTCACACCTCTGGGTCCAAGATGGCAGAGGTCTGGAACACACTGGAGGAGCTCTGGGCACCACCCCTGGGGTGGTGATAGACAGGGGAGTGGTCACTTCCCTTTCCTTTGTCCAGTTTCGTGCCAGAGCAGGGACTGGGGGTTCCTTAAACCAGTGTAGACTGGCTTATGCAAGGAGGGCACCATCTGTGCCCTTCAAAGCATTTCCAGAGGCTGGGAGAGGCTACCCCTCCCAGCCTTTAAAACCTATTTGAAAAAGGGAGAGGGTGTAACACCCTCTCTCAGAGGAAATTCTTTGTTCTGCCTTCCTGGGACTGGGCTGACCAGACCCCAGGAGGGCAGAACCCTGTCTGTGGGGTGGCAGCAGTGGTAGCTGCAGAGAAAACCCCAGAGAGCTGGTTTGACAGTACCTGTGGTCCATAGTGGAGCCCCAGGGGTACATGGAATTGGCACTCCAATACCAGATTTGACATGGGGGGACAATTCCATGATCTTAGACATGTTACATGGCCATATTCGGAGTTACCCTTGTGAAGCTACATATAGGTATTGACCTATATGTAGTGCACACGTGTAATGGTGTCCCCGCACTTACAAAGTCTAGGGAAACGGCCCTGAACTATGCGGGGGCACTTTGCTAGTGCAAGGGTGCCCTCACACTTAGTTCCTTTGCACCTAACCTTTAGCAAGTGAAGGTTAGACATAGAGGTGTCTTATAAGTTACTTAAGTGCAGTGAAAATGGCTGTGTAATAATGTGTGTGTTATTTCACTCAGGCTGCAGTGGAAGTCCTGTGTAAAGGTTTGTCTGCGCTCCCTATGGGTGGCAAAAGAAATGCTGCAGCCCATATGGATCTCCTGGAACCCCAATCCCTGGGTCCCTAGGTACCATACACTAGGGAATTATAAGGGTCTT